>NW_026961277.1:0-137799 GCF_963924245.1 Chroicocephalus ridibundus
GAGACGTCCTCAAAACAAACACACATCTTGACATATCTCCCACATTGATCGCAGTGTCTCCAGAAACGGCATTCAAGGAGCCAGGACCTTTTCTCCCTACACTGTCCATTGAGTTGTCCTCAAAACCAATATACATCCTGCTATATCTCCCACATGGAAAGTGCCAGGAGGGAGAAGTGGGGATTATGTTTAGACTTTCTCGGAACTGCTTCAAATCAACTAGATATCTTTGTGCTGTAAATCTCCCAACAGCCAAGCGCAAAAGCAGCAAACATCTCGCTGTATGTCCCACATCCAAAGTGCCAAGAGAGAGCTTGCTCTCCCTGTCTTTGAGTACTGTTTTCACTGTCCCGGTTACCTCTTTGCTAACATTCTCTTCAGAGCCGCAGTGAAACCAGGAACCACGTGGAGAAGGCACCCACACTGAAAGTGCCTGGAGGGAACATTGGGGCTTCTTCTCAGTGTCTCTGACATAGGGTTTCACTGTCCCGGGAAAGTCTCTGCTAACACCGTGCAGAGCGCTGTGCCCAATGTACAGAAACGTCTTGCGGTATCTCCTACAGGGAAAGTGCCAGGAGGGAATTGTGGAGCTTGTTCTCAGTGTCTCTGAGAATTGCTCTGATTATCTGTGTGACCTCTTTGCTAAGACTCTCCAGAGAGACGTCCTCAAAACAAACACACATCTTGACATATCTCCCACATTGATCGCAGTGTCTCCAGAAACGGCATTCAAGGAGCCAGGACCTTTTCTCCCTACACTGTCCATTGAGTTGTCCTCAAAACCAATATACATCCTGCTATATCTCCCACATGGAAAGTGCCAGGAGGGAGAAGTGGGGATTATGTTTAGACTTTCTCGGAACTGCTTCAAATCAACTAGATATCTTTGTGCTGTAAATCTCCCAACAGCCAAACGCAAAAGCAGCAAACATCTCGCTGTATGTCCCACATCCAAAGTGCCAAGAGAGAGCTTGCTCTCCCTGTCTTTGAGTACTGTTTTCACTGTCCCGGTTACCTCTTTGCTAACATTCTCTTCAGAGCCGCAGTGAAACCAGGAACCACGTGGAGAAGGCACCCACACTGAAAGTGCCTGGAGGGAACATTGGGGCTTCTTCTCAGTGTCTCTGACATAGGGTTTCACTGTCCCGGGAAAGTCTCTGCTAACACCGTGCAGAGCGCTGTGCCCAATGTACAGAAACGTCTTGCGGTATCTCCTACAGGGAAAGTGCCAGGAGGGAATTGTCGAGCTTGTTCTCAGTGTCTCTGAGAATTGCTCTGATTATCTGTGTGACCTCTTTGCTAAGACTCTCCAGAGAGCCGTCCTCAAAACAAACACACATCTTGACATATCTCCCACATTGATCGCAGTGTCTCCAGAAACGGCATTCAAGGAGCCAGGACCTTTTCTCCCTACACTGTCCATTGAGTTGTCCTCAAAACCAATATACATCCTGCTATATCTCCCACATGGAAAGTGCCAGGAGGGAGAAGTGGGATTATGTTTAGACTTTCTCGGAACTGCTTCAAATCAACTAGATATCTTTGTGCTGTAAATCTCCCAACAGCCAAGCGCAAAAGCAGCAAACATCTCGCTGTATGTCCCACATCCAAAGTGCCAAGAGAGAGCTTGCTCTCCCTGTCTTTGAGTACTGTTTTCACTGTCCCGGTTACCTCTTTGCTAACATTCTCTTCAGAGCCGCAGTGAAACCAGGAACCACGTGGAGAAGGCACCCACACTGAAAGTGCCTGGAGGGAACATTGGGGCTTCTTCTCAGTGTCTCTGACATAGGGTTTCACTGTCGCGGGAAAGTCTCTGCTAACACCGTGCAGAGCGCTGTGCCCAATGTACAGAAACGTCTTGCGGTATCTCCTACAGGGAAAGTGCCAGGAGGGAATTGTGGAGCTTGTTCTCAGTGTCTCTGAGAATTGCTCTGATTATCTGTGTGACCTCTTTGCTAAGACTCTCCAGAGAGACGTCCTCAAAACAAACACACATCTTGACATATCTCCCACATTGATCGCAGTGTCTCCAGAAACGGCATTCAAGGAGCCAGGACCTTTTCTCCCTACACTGTCCATTGAGTTGTCCTCAAAACCAATATACATCCTGCTATATCTCCCACATGGAAAGTGCCAGGAGGGAGAAGTGGGGATTATGTTTAGACTTTCTCGGAACTGCTTCAAATCAACTAGATATCTTTGTGCTGTAAATCTCCCAACAGCCAAGCGCAAAAGCAGCAAACATCTCGCTGTATGTCCCACATCCAAAGTGCCAAGAGAGAGCTTGCTCTCCCTGTCTTTGAGTACTGTTTTCACTGTCCCGGTTACCTCTTTGCTAACATTCTCTTCAGAGCCGCAGTGAAACCAGGAACCACGTGGAGAAGGCACCCACACTGAAAGTGCCTGGAGGGAACATTGGGGCTTCTTCTCAGTGTCTCTGACATAGGGTTTCACTGTCCCGGGAAAGTCTCTGCTAACACCCTGCAGAGCGCTGTGCCCAATGTACAGAAACGTCTTGCGGTATCTCCTACAGGGAAAGTGCCAGGAGGGAATTGTGGAGCTTGTTCTCAGTGTCTCTGAGAATTGCTCTGATTATCTGTGTGACCTCTTTGCTAAGACTCTCCAGAGAGACGTCCTCAAAACAAACACACATCTTGACATATCTCCCACATTGATCGCAGTGTCTCCAGAAACGGCATTCAAGGAGCCAGGACCTTTTCTCCCTACACTGTCCATTGAGTTGTCCTCAAAACCAATATACATCCTGCTATATCTCCCACATGGAAAGTGCCAGGAGGGAGAAGTGGGGATTATGTTTAGACTTTCTCGGAACTGCTTCAAATCAACTAGATATCTTTGTGCTGTAAATCTCCCAACAGCCAAGCGCAAAAGCAGCAAACATCTCGCTGTATGTCCCACATCCAAAGTGCCAAGAGAGAGCTTGCTCTCCCTGTCTTTGAGTACTGTTTTCACTGTCCCGGTTACCTCTTTGCTAACATTCTCTTCAGAGCCGCAGTGAAACCAGGAACCACGTGGAGAAGGCACCCACACTGAAAGTGCCTGGAGGGAACATTGGGGCTTCTTCTCAGTGTCTCTGACATAGGGTTTCACTGTCCCGGGAAAGTCTCTGCTAACACCCTGCAGAGCGCTGTGCCCAATGTACAGAAACGTCTTGCGGTATCTCCTACAGGGAAAGTGCCAGGAGGGAATTGTGGAGCTTGTTCTCAGTGTCTCTGAGAATTGCTCTGATTATCTGTGTGACCTCTTTGCTAAGACTCTCCAGAGAGACGTCCTCAAAACAAACACACATCTTGACATATCTCCCACATTGATCGCAGTGTCTCCAGAAACGGCATTCAAGGAGCCAGGACCTTTTCTCCCTACACTGTCCATTGAGTTGTCCTCAAAACCAATATACATCCTGCTATATCTCCCACATGGAAAGTGCCAGGAGGGAGAAGTGGGGATTATGTTTAGACTTTCTCGGAACTGCTTCAAATCAACTAGATATCTTTGTGCTGTAAATCTCCCAACAGCCAAACGCAAAAGCAGCAAACATCTCGCTGTATGTCCCACATCCAAAGTGCCAAGAGAGAGCTTGCTCTCCCTGTCTTTGAGTACTGTTTTCACTGTCCCGGTTACCTCTTTGCTAACATTCTCTTCAGAGCCGCAGTGAAACCAGGAACCACGTGGAGAAGGCACCCACACTGAAAGTGCCTGGAGGGAACATTGGGGCTTCTTCTCAGTGTCTCTGACATAGGGTTTCACTGTCCCGGGAAAGTCTCTGCTAACACCGTGCAGAGCGCTGTGCCCAATGTACAGAAACGTCTTGCGGTATCTCCTACAGGGAAAGTGCCAGGAGGGAATTGTCGAGCTTGTTCTCAGTGTCTCTGAGAATTGCTCTGATTATCTGTGTGACCTCTTTGCTAAGACTCTCCAGAGAGCCGTCCTCAAAACAAACACACATCTTGACATATCTCCCACATTGATCGCAGTGTCTCCAGAAACGGCATTCAAGGAGCCAGGACCTTTTCTCCCTACACTGTCCATTGAGTTGTCCTCAAAACCAATATACATCCTGCTATATCTCCCACATGGAAAGTGCCAGGAGGGAGAAGTGGGGATTATGTTTAGACTTTCTCGGAACTGCTTCAAATCAACTAGATATCTTTGTGCTGTAAATCTCCCAACAGCCAAGCGCAAAAGCAGCAAACATCTCGCTGTATGTCCCACATCCAAAGTGCCAAGAGAGAGCTTGCTCTCCCTGTCTTTGAGTACTGTTTTCACTGTCCCGGTTACCTCTTTGCTAACATTCTCTTCAGAGCCGCAGTGAAACCAGGAACCACGTGGAGAAGGCACCCACACTGAAAGTGCCTGGAGGGAACATTGGGGCTTCTTCTCAGTGTCTCTGACATAGGGTTTCACTGTCCCGGGAAAGTCTCTGCTAACACCGTGCAGAGCGCTGTGCCCAATGTACAGAAACGTCTTGCGGTATCTCCTACAGGGAAAGTGCCAGGAGGGAATTGTGGAGCTTGTTCTCAGTGTCTCTGAGAATTGCTCTGATTATCTGTGTGACCTCTTTGCTAAGACTCTCCAGAGAGACGTCCTCAAAACAAACACACATCTTGACATATCTCCCACATTGATCGCAGTGTCTCCAGAAACGGCATTCAAGGAGCCAGGACCTTTTCTCCCTACACTGTCCATTGAGTTGTCCTCAAAACCAATATACATCCTGCTATATCTCCCACATGGAAAGTGCCAGGAGGGAGAAGTGGGGATTATGTTTAGACTTTCTCGGAACTGCTTCAAATCAACTAGATATCTTTGTGCTGTAAATCTCCCAACAGCCAAACGCAAAAGCAGCAAACATCTCGCTGTATGTCCCACATCCAAAGTGCCAAGAGAGAGCTTGCTCTCCCTGTCTTTGAGTACTGTTTTCACTGTCCCGGTTACCTCTTTGCTAACATTCTCTTCAGAGCCGCAGTGAAACCAGGAACCACGTGGAGAAGGCACCCACACTGAAAGTGCCTGGAGGGAACATTGGGGCTTCTTCTCAGTGTCTCTGACATAGGGTTTCACTGTCCCGGGAAAGTCTCTGCTAACACCGTGCAGAGCGCTGTGCCCAATGTACAGAAACGTCTTGCGGTATCTCCTACAGGGAAAGTGCCAGGAGGGAATTGTCGAGCTTGTTCTCAGTGTCTCTGAGAATTGCTCTGATTATCTGTGTGACCTCTTTGCTAAGACTCTCCAGAGAGCCGTCCTCAAAACAAACACACATCTTGACATATCTCCCACATTGATCGCAGTGTCTCCAGAAACGGCATTCAAGGAGCCAGGACCTTTTCTCCCTACACTGTCCATTGAGTTGTCCTCAAAACCAATATACATCCTGCTATATCTCCCACATGGAAAGTGCCAGGAGGGAGAAGTGGGGATTATGTTTAGACTTTCTCGGAACTGCTTCAAATCAACTAGATATCTTTGTGCTGTAAATCTCCCAACAGCCAAGCGCAAAAGCAGCAAACATCTCGCTGTATGTCCCACATCCAAAGTGCCAAGAGAGAGCTTGCTCTCCCTGTCTTTGAGTACTGTTTTCACTGTCCCGGTTACCTCTTTGCTAACATTCTCTTCAGAGCCGCAGTGAAACCAGGAACCACGTGGAGAAGGCACCCACACTGAAAGTGCCTGGAGGGAACATTGGGGCTTCTTCTCAGTGTCTCTGACATAGGGTTTCACTGTCGCGGGAAAGTCTCTGCTAACACCGTGCAGAGCGCTGTGCCCAATGTACAGAAACGTCTTGCGGTATCTCCTACAGGGAAAGTGCCAGGAGGGAATTGTGGAGCTTGTTCTCAGTGTCTCTGAGAATTGCTCTGATTATCTGTGTGACCTCTTTGCTAAGACTCTCCAGAGAGACGTCCTCAAAACAAACACACATCTTGACATATCTCCCACATTGATCGCAGTGTCTCCAGAAACGGCATTCAAGGAGCCAGGACCTTTTCTCCCTACACTGTCCATTGAGTTGTCCTCAAAACCAATATACATCCTGCTATATCTCCCACATGGAAAGTGCCAGGAGGGAGAAGTGGGGATTATGTTTAGACTTTCTCGGAACTGCTTCAAATCAACTAGATATCTTTGTGCTGTAAATCTCCCAACAGCCAAGCGCAAAAGCAGCAAACATCTCGCTGTATGTCCCACATCCAAAGTGCCAAGAGAGAGCTTGCTCTCCCTGTCTTTGAGTACTGTTTTCACTGTCCCGGTTACCTCTTTGCTAACATTCTCTTCAGAGCCGCAGTGAAACCAGGAACCACGTGGAGAAGGCACCCACACTGAAAGTGCCTGGAGGGAACATTGGGGCTTCTTCTCAGTGTCTCTGACATAGGGTTTCACTGTCCCGGGAAAGTCTCTGCTAACACCCTGCAGAGCGCTGTGCCCAATGTACAGAAACGTCTTGCGGTATCTCCTACAGGGAAAGTGCCAGGAGGGAATTGTGGAGCTTGTTCTCAGTGTCTCTGAGAATTGCTCTGATTATCTGTGTGACCTCTTTGCTAAGACTCTCCAGAGAGACGTCCTCAAAACAAACACACATCTTGACATATCTCCCACATTGATCGCAGTGTCTCCAGAAACGGCATTCAAGGAGCCAGGACCTTTTCTCCCTACACTGTCCATTGAGTTGTCCTCAAAACCAATATACATCCTGCTATATCTCCCACATGGAAAGTGCCAGGAGGGAGAAGTGGGGATTATGTTTAGACTTTCTCGGAACTGCTTCAAATCAACTAGATATCTTTGTGCTGTAAATCTCCCAACAGCCAAACGCAAAAGCAGCAAACATCTCGCTGTATGTCCCACATCCAAAGTGCCAAGAGAGAGCTTGCTCTCCCTGTCTTTGAGTACTGTTTTCACTGTCCCGGTTACCTCTTTGCTAACATTCTCTTCAGAGCCGCAGTGAAACCAGGAACCACGTGGAGAAGGCACCCACACTGAAAGTGCCTGGAGGGAACATTGGGGCTTCTTCTCAGTGTCTCTGACATAGGGTTTCACTGTCCCGGGAAAGTCTCTGCTAACACCGTGCAGAGCGCTGTGCCCAATGTACAGAAACGTCTTGCGGTATCTCCTACAGGGAAAGTGCCAGGAGGGAATTGTCGAGCTTGTTCTCAGTGTCTCTGAGAATTGCTCTGATTATCTGTGTGACCTCTTTGCTAAGACTCTCCAGAGAGCCGTCCTCAAAACAAACACACATCTTGACATATCTCCCACATTGATCGCAGTGTCTCCAGAAACGGCATTCAAGGAGCCAGGACCTTTTCTCCCTACACTGTCCATTGAGTTGTCCTCAAAACCAATATACATCCTGCTATATCTCCCACATGGAAAGTGCCAGGAGGGAGAAGTGGGGATTATGTTTAGACTTTCTCGGAACTGCTTCAAATCAACTAGATATCTTTGTGCTGTAAATCTCCCAACAGCCAAGCGCAAAAGCAGCAAACATCTCGCTGTATGTCCCACATCCAAAGTGCCAAGAGAGAGCTTGCTCTCCCTGTCTTTGAGTACTGTTTTCACTGTCCCGGTTACCTCTTTGCTAACATTCTCTTCAGAGCCGCAGTGAAACCAGGAACCACGTGGAGAAGGCACCCACACTGAAAGTGCCTGGAGGGAACATTGGGGCTTCTTCTCAGTGTCTCTGACATAGGGTTTCACTGTCCCGGGAAAGTCTCTGCTAACACCGTGCAGAGCGCTGTGCCCAATGTACAGAAACGTCTTGCGGTATCTCCTACAGGGAAAGTGCCAGGAGGGAATTGTGGAGCTTGTTCTCAGTGTCTCTGAGAATTGCTCTGATTATCCCTGTGACCTCTTTGCTAAGACTCTCCAGAGAGACGTCCTCAAAACAAACACACATCTTGACATATCTCCCACATTGATCGCAGTGTCTCCAGAAACGGCATTCAAGGAGCCAGGACCTTTTCTCCCTACACTGTCCATTGAGTTGTCCTCAAAACCAATATACATCCTGCTATATCTCCCACATGGAAAGTGCCAGGAGGGAGAAGTGGGGATTATGTTTAGACTTTCTCGGAACTGCTTCAAATCAACTAGATATCTTTGTGCTGTAAATCTCCCAACAGCCAAGCGCAAAAGCAGCAAACATCTCGCTGTATGTCCCACATCCAAAGTGCCAAGAGAGAGCTTGCTCTCCCTGTCTTTGAGTACTGTTTTCACTGTCCCGGTTACCTCTTTGCTAACATTCTCTTCAGAGCCGCAGTGAAACCAGGAACCACGTGGAGAAGGCACCCACACTGAAAGTGCCTGGAGGGAACATTGGGGCTTCTTCTCAGTGTCTCTGACATAGGGTTTCACTGTCCCGGGAAAGTCTCTGCTAACACCGTGCAGAGCGCTGTGCCCAATGTACAGAAACGTCTTGCGGTATCTCCTACAGGGAAAGTGCCAGGAGGGAATTGTGGAGCTTGTTCTCAGTGTCTCTGAGAATTGCTCTGATTATCTGTGTGACCTCTTTGCTAAGACTCTCCAGAGAGACGTCCTCAAAACAAACACACATCTTGACATATCTCCCACATTGATCGCAGTGTCTCCAGAAACGGCATTCAAGGAGCCAGGACCTTTTCTCCCTACACTGTCCATTGAGTTGTCCTCAAAACCAATATACATCCTGCTATATCTCCCACATGGAAAGTGCCAGGAGGGAGAAGTGGGGATTATGTTTAGACTTTCTCGGAACTGCTTCAAATCAACTAGATATCTTTGTGCTGTAAATCTCCCAACAGCCAAGCGCAAAAGCAGCAAACATCTCGCTGTATGTCCCACATCCAAAGTGCCAAGAGAGAGCTTGCTCTCCCTGTCTTTGAGTACTGTTTTCACTGTCCCGGTTACCTCTTTGCTAACATTCTCTTCAGAGCCGCAGTGAAACCAGGAACCACGTGGAGAAGGCACCCACACTGAAAGTGCCTGGAGGGAACATTGGGGCTTCTTCTCAGTGTCTCTGACATAGGGTTTCACTGTCCCGGGAAAGTCTCTGCTAACACCGTGCAGAGCGCTGTGCCCAATGTACAGAAACGTCTTGCGGTATCTCCTACAGGGAAAGTGCCAGGAGGGAATTGTGGAGCTTGTTCTCAGTGTCTCTGAGAATTGCTCTGATTAGCTGTGTGACCTCTTTGCTAAGACTCTCCAGAGAGACGTCCTCAAAACAAACACACATCTTGACATATCTCCCACATTGATCGCAGTGTCTCCAGAAACGGCATTCAAGGAGCCAGGACCTTTTCTCCCTACACTGTCCATTGAGTTGTCCTCAAAACCAATATACATCCTGCTATATCTCCCACATGGAAAGTGCCAGGAGGGAGAAGTGGGGATTATGTTTAGACTTTCTCGGAACTGCTTCAAATCAACTAGATATCTTTGTGCTGTAAATCTCCCAACAGCCAAGCGCAAAAGCAGCAAACATCTCGCTGTATGTCCCACATCCAAAGTGCCAAGAGAGAGCTTGCTCTCCCTGTCTTTGAGTACTGTTTTCACTGTCCCGGTTACCTCTTTGCTAACATTCTCTTCAGAGCCGCAGTGAAACCAGGAACCACGTGGAGAAGGCACCCACACTGAAAGTGCCTGGAGGGAACATTGGGGCTTCTTCTCAGTGTCTCTGACATAGGGTTTCACTGTCCCGGGAAAGTCTCTGCTAACACCGTGCAGAGCGCTGTGCCCAATGTACAGAAACGTCTTGCGGTATCTCCTACAGGGAAAGTGCCAGGAGGGAATTGTGGAGCTTGTTCTCAGTGTCTCTGAGAATTGCTCTGATTATCTGTGTGACCTCTTTGCTAAGACTCTCCAGAGAGACGTCCTCAAAACAAACACACATCTTGACATATCTCCCACATTGATCGCAGTGTCTCCAGAAACGGCATTCAAGGAGCCAGGACCTTTTCTCCCTACACTGTCCATTGAGTTGTCCTCAAAACCAATATACATCCTGCTATATCTCCCACATGGAAAGTGCCAGGAGGGAGAAGTGGGGATTATGTTTAGACTTTCTCGGAACTGCTTCAAATCAACTAGATATCTTTGTGCTGTAAATCTCCCAACAGCCAAGCGCAAAAGCAGCAAACATCTCGCTGTATGTCCCACATCGAAAGTGCCAAGAGAGAGCTTGCTCTCCCTGTCTTTGAGTACTGTTTTCACTGTCCCGGTTACCTCTTTGCTAACATTCTCTTCAGAGCCGCAGTGAAACCAGGAACCACGTGGAGAAGGCACCCACACTGAAAGTGCCTGGAGGGAACATTGGGGCTTCTTCTCAGTGTCTCTGACATAGGGTTTCACTGTCCCGGGAAAGTCTCTGCTAACACCGTGCAGAGCGCTGTGCCCAATGTACAGAAACGTCTTGCGGTATCTCCTACAGGGAAAGTGCCAGGAGGGAATTGTGGAGCTTGTTCTCAGTGTCTCTGAGAATTGCTCTGATTATCCCTGTGACCTCTTTGCTAAGACTCTCCAGAGAGACGTCCTCAAAACAGACACACATCTTGACATATCTCCCACATTGATCGCAGTGTCTCCAGAAACGGCATTCAAGGAGCCAGGACCTTTTCTCCCTACACTGTCCATTGAGTTGTCCTCAAAACCAATATACATCCTGCTATATCTCCCACATGGAAAGTGCCAGGAGGGAGAAGTGGGGATTATGTTTAGACTTTCTTGGAACTGCTTCAAATCAACTAGATATCTTTGTGCTGTAAATCTCCCAACAGCCAAACGCAAAAGCAGCAAACATCTCGCTGTATGTCCCACATCCAAAGTGCCAAGAGAGAGCTTGCTCTCCCTGTCTTTGAGTACTGTTTTCACTGTCCCGGTTACCTCTTTGCTAACATTCTCTTCAGAGCCGCAGTGAAACCAGGAACCACGTGGAGAAGGCACCCACACTGAAAGTGCCTGGAGGGAACATTGGGGCTTCTTCTCAGTGTCTCTGACATAGGGTTTCACTGTCCCGGGAAAGTCTCTGCTAACACCGTGCAGAGCGCTGTGCCCAATGTACAGAAACGTCTTGCGGTATCTCCTACAGGGAAAGTGCCAGGAGGGAATTGTCGAGCTTGTTCTCAGTGTCTCTGAGAATTGCTCTGATTATCTGTGTGACCTCTTTGCTAAGACTCTCCAGAGAGACGTCCTCAAAACAAACACACATCTTGACATATCTCCCACATTGATCGCAGTGTCTCCAGAAACGGCATTCAAGGAGCCAGGACCTTTTCTCCCTACACTGTCCATTGAGTTGTCCTCAAAACCAATATACATCCTGCTATATCTCCCACATGGAAAGTGCCAGGAGGGAGAAGTGGGGATTATGTTTAGACTTTCTCGGAACTGCTTCAAATCAACTAGATATCTTTGTGCTGTAAATCTCCCAACAGCCAAGCGCAAAAGCAGCAAACATCTCGCTGTATGTCCCACATCCAAAGTGCCAAGAGAGAGCTTGCTCTCCCTGTCTTTGAGTACTGTTTTCACTGTCCCGGTTACCTCTTTGCTAACATTCTCTTCAGAGCCGCAGTGAAACCAGGAACCACGTGGAGAAGGCACCCACACTGAAAGTGCCTGGAGGGAACATTGGGGCTTCTTCTCAGTGTCTCTGACATAGGGTTTCACTGTCCCGGGAAAGTCTCTGCTAACACCGTGCAGAGCGCTGTGCCCAATGTACAGAAACGTCTTGCGGTATCTCCTACAGGGAAAGTGCCAGGAGGGAATTGTGGAGCTTGTTCTCAGTGTCTCTGAGAATTGCTCTGATTAGCTGTGTGACCTCTTTGCTAAGACTCTCCAGAGAGACGTCCTCAAAACAAACACACATCTTGACATATCTCCCACATTGATCGCAGTGTCTCCAGAAACGGCATTCAAGGAGCCAGGACCTTTTCTCCCTACACTGTCCATTGAGTTGTCCTCAAAACCAATATACATCCTGCTATATCTCCCACATGGAAAGTGCCAGGAGGGAGAAGTGGGGATTATGTTTAGACTTTCTCGGAACTGCTTCAAATCAACTAGATATCTTTGTGCTGTAAATCTCCCAACAGCCAAGCGCAAAAGCAGCAAACATCTCGCTGTATGTCCCACATCGAAAGTGCCAAGAGAGAGCTTGCTCTCCCTGTCTTTGAGTACTGTTTTCACTGTCCCGGTTACCTCTTTGCTAACATTCTCTTCAGAGCCGCAGTGAAACCAGGAACCACGTGGAGAAGGCACCCACACTGAAAGTGCCTGGAGGGAACATTGGGGCTTCTTCTCAGTGTCTCTGACATAGGGTTTCACTGTCCCGGGAAAGTCTCTGCTAACACCGTGCAGAGCGCTGTGCCCAATGTACAGAAACGTCTTGCGGTATCTCCTACAGGGAAAGTGCCAGGAGGGAATTGTGGAGCTTGTTCTCAGTGTCTCTGAGAATTGCTCTGATTATCCCTCTGACCTCTTTGCTAAGACTCTCCAGAGAGACGTCCTCAAAACAGACACACATCTTGACATATCTCCCACATTGATCGCAGTGTCTCCAGAAACGGCATTCAAGGAGCCAGGACCTTTTCTCCCTACACTGTCCATTGAGTTGTCCTCAAAACCAATATACATCCTGCTATATCTCCCACATGGAAAGTGCCAGGAGGGAGAAGTGGGGATTATGTTTAGACTTTCTTGGAACTGCTTCAAATCAACTAGATATCTTTGTGCTGTAAATCTCCCAACAGCCAAACGCAAAAGCAGCAAACATCTCGCTGTATGTCCCACATCCAAAGTGCCAAGAGAGAGCTTGCTCTCCCTGTCTTTGAGTACTGTTTTCACTGTCCCGGTTACCTCTTTGCTAACATTCTCTTCAGAGCCGCAGTGAAACCAGGAACCACGTGGAGAAGGCACCCACACTGAAAGTGCCTGGAGGGAACATTGGGGCTTCTTCTCAGTGTCTCTGACATAGGGTTTCACTGTCGCGGGAAAGTCTCTGCTAACACCGTGCAGAGCGCTGTGCCCAATGTACAGAAACGTCTTGCGGTATCTCCTACAGGGAAAGTGCCAGGAGGGAATTGTGGAGCTTGTTCTCAGTGTCTCTGAGAATTGCTCTGATTATCCCTGTGACCTCTTTGCTAAGACTCTCCAGAGAGCCGTCCTCAAAACAAACACACATCTTGACATATCTCCCACATTGATCGCAGTGTCTCCAGAAACGGCATTCAAGGAGCCAGGACCTTTTCTCCCTACACTGTCCATTGAGTTGTCCTCAAAACCAATATACATCCTGCTATATCTCCCACATGGAAAGTGCCAGGAGGGAGAAGTGGGGATTATGTTTAGACTTTCTCGGAACTGCTTCAAATCAACTAGATATCTTTGTGCTGTAAATCTCCCAACAGCCAAGCGCAAAAGCAGCAAACATCTCGCTGTATGTCCCACATCCAAAGTGCCAAGAGAGAGCTTGCTCTCCCTGTCTTTGAGTACTGTTTTCACTGTCCCGGTTACCTCTTTGCTAACATTCTCTTCAGAGCCGCAGTGAAACCAGGAACCACGTGGAGAAGGCACCCACACTGAAAGTGCCTGGAGGGAACATTGGGGCTTCTTCTCAGTGTCTCTGACATAGGGTTTCACTGTCCCGGGAAAGTCTCTGCTAACACCGTGCAGAGCGCTGTGCCCAATGTACAGAAACGTCTTGCGGTATCTCCTACAGGGAAAGTGCCAGGAGGGAATTGTCGAGCTTGTTCTCAGTGTCTCTGAGAATTGCTCTGATTATCTGTGTGACCTCTTTGCTAAGACTCTCCAGAGAGACGTCCTCAAAACAAACACACATCTTGACATATCTCCCACATTGATCGCAGTGTCTCCAGAAACGGCATTCAAGGAGCCAGGACCTTTTCTCCCTACACTGTCCATTGAGTTGTCCTCAAAACCAATATACATCCTGCTATATCTCCCACATGGAAAGTGCCAGGAGGGAGAAGTGGGGATTATGTTTAGACTTTCTCGGAACTGCTTCAAATCAACTAGATATCTTTGTGCTGTAAATCTCCCAACAGCCAAGCGCAAAAGCAGCAAACATCTCGCTGTATGTCCCACATCCAAAGTGCCAAGAGAGAGCTTGCTCTCCCTGTCTTTGAGTACTGTTTTCACTGTCCCGGTTACCTCTTTGCTAACATTCTCTTCAGAGCCGCAGTGAAACCAGGAACCACGTGGAGAAGGCACCCACACTGAAAGTGCCTGGAGGGAACATTGGGGCTTCTTCTCAGTGTCTCTGACATAGGGTTTCACTGTCCCGGGAAAGTCTCTGCTAACACCGTGCAGAGCGCTGTGCCCAATGTACAGAAACGTCTTGCGGTATCTCCTACAGGGAAAGTGCCAGGAGGGAATTGTCGAGCTTGTTCTCAGTGTCTCTGAGAATTGCTCTGATTATCTGTGTGACCTCTTTGCTAAGACTCTCCAGAGAGACGTCCTCAAAACAAACACACATCTTGACATATCTCCCACATTGATCGCAGTGTCTCCAGAAACGGCATTCAAGGAGCCAGGACCTTTTCTCCCTACACTGTCCATTGAGTTGTCCTCAAAACCAATATACATCCTGCTATATCTCCCACATGGAAAGTGCCAGGAGGGAGAAGTGGGGATTATGTTTAGACTTTCTTGGAACTGCTTCAAATCAACTAGATATCTTTGTGCTGTAAATCTCCCAACAGCCAAACGCAAAAGCAGCAAACATCTCGCTGTATGTCCCACATCCAAAGTGCCAAGAGAGAGCTTGCTCTCCCTGTCTTTGAGTACTGTTTTCACTGTCCCGGTTACCTCTTTGCTAACATTCTCTTCAGAGCCGCAGTGAAACCAGGAACCACGTGGAGAAGGCACCCACACTGAAAGTGCCTGGAGGGAACATTGGGGCTTCTTCTCAGTGTCTCTGACATAGGGTTTCACTGTCGCGGGAAAGTCTCTGCTAACACCGTGCAGAGCGCTGTGCCCAATGTACAGAAACGTCTTGCGGTATCTCCTACAGGGAAAGTGCCAGGAGGGAATTGTCGAGCTTGTTCTCAGTGTCTCTGAGAATTGCTCTGATTATCTGTGTGACCTCTTTGCTAAGACTCTCCAGAGAGCCGTCCTCAAAACAAACACACATCTTGACATATCTCCCACATTGATCGCAGTGTCTCCAGAAACGGCATTCAAGGAGCCAGGACCTTTTCTCCCTACACTGTCCATTGAGTTGTCCTCAAAACCAATATACATCCTGCTATATCTCCCACATGGAAAGTGCCAGGAGGGAGAATGGGGATTATGTTTAGACTTTCTCGGAACTGCTTCAAATCAACTAGATATCTTTGTGCTGTAAATCTCCCAACAGCCAAGCGCAAAAGCAGCAAACATCTCGCTGTATGTCCCACATCCAAAGTGCCAAGAGAGAGCTTGCTCTCCCTGTCTTTGAGTACTGTTTTCACTGTCCCGGTTACCTCTTTGCTAACATTCTCTTCAGAGCCGCAGTGAAACCAGGAACCACGTGGAGAAGGCACCCACACTGAAAGTGCCTGGAGGGAACATTGGGGCTTCTTCTCAGTGTCTCTGACATAGGGTTTCACTGTCCCGGGAAAGTCTCTGCTAACACCGTGCAGAGCGCTGTGCCCAATGTACAGAAACGTCTTGCGGTATCTCCTACAGGGAAAGTGCCAGGAGGGAATTGTCGAGCTTGTTCTCAGTGTCTCTGAGAATTGCTCTGATTATCTGTGTGACCTCTTTGCTAAGACTCTCCAGAGAGACGTCCTCAAAACAAACACACATCTTGACATATCTCCCACATTGATCGCAGTGTCTCCAGAAACGGCATTCAAGGAGCCAGGACCTTTTCTCCCTACACTGTCCATTGAGTTGTCCTCAAAACCAATATACATCCTGCTATATCTCCCACATGGAAAGTGCCAGGAGGGAGAAGTGGGGATTATGTTTAGACTTTCTCGGAACTGCTTCAAATCAACTAGATATCTTTGTGCTGTAAATCTCCCAACAGCCAAGCGCAAAAGCAGCAAACATCTCGCTGTATGTCCCACATCCAAAGTGCCAAGAGAGAGCTTGCTCTCCCTGTCTTTGAGTACTGTTTTCACTGTCCCGGTTACCTCTTTGCTAACATTCTCTTCAGAGCCGCAGTGAAACCAGGAACCACGTGGAGAAGGCACCCACACTGAAAGTGCCTGGAGGGAACATTGGGGCTTCTTCTCAGTGTCTCTGACATAGGGTTTCACTGTCCCGGGAAAGTCTCTGCTAACACCGTGCAGAGCGCTGTGCCCAATGTACAGAAACGTCTTGCGGTATCTCCTACAGGGAAAGTGCCAGGAGGGAATTGTCGAGCTTGTTCTCAGTGTCTCTGAGAATTGCTCTGATTATCTGTGTGACCTCTTTGCTAAGACTCTCCAGAGAGACGTCCTCAAAACAAACACACATCTTGACATATCTCCCACATTGATCGCAGTGTCTCCAGAAACGGCATTCAAGGAGCCAGGACCTTTTCTCCCTACACTGTCCATTGAGTTGTCCTCAAAACCAATATACATCCTGCTATATCTCCCACATGGAAAGTGCCAGGAGGGAGAAGTGGGGATTATGTTTAGACTTTCTCGGAACTGCTTCAAATCAACTAGATATCTTTGTGCTGTAAATCTCCCAACAGCCAAGCGCAAAAGCAGCAAACATCTCGCTGTATGTCCCACATCGAAAGTGCCAAGAGAGAGCTTGCTCTCCCTGTCTTTGAGTACTGTTTTCACTGTCCCGGTTACCTCTTTGCTAACATTCTCTTCAGAGCCGCAGTGAAACCAGGAACCACGTGGAGAAGGCACCCACACTGAAAGTGCCTGGAGGGAACATTGGGGCTTCTTCTCAGTGTCTCTGACATAGGGTTTCACTGTCCCGGGAAAGTCTCTGCTAACACCGTGCAGAGCGCTGTGCCCAATGTACAGAAACGTCTTGCGGTATCTCCTACAGGGAAAGTGCCAGGAGGGAATTGTCGAGCTTGTTCTCAGTGTCTCTGAGAATTGCTCTGATTATCTGTGTGACCTCTTTGCTAAGACTCTCCAGAGAGACGTCCTCAAAACAAACACACATCTTGACATATCTCCCACATTGATCGCAGTGTCTCCAGAAACGGCATTCAAGGAGCCAGGACCTTTTCTCCCTACACTGTCCATTGAGTTGTCCTCAAAACCAATATACATCCTGCTATATCTCCCACATGGAAAGTGCCAGGAGGGAGAAGTGGGGATTATGTTTAGACTTTCTCGGAACTGCTTCAAATCAACTAGATATCTTTGTGCTGTAAATCTCCCAACAGCCAAGCGCAAAAGCAGCAAACATCTCGCTGTATGTCCCACATCCAAAGTGCCAAGAGAGAGCTTGCTCTCCCTGTCTTTGAGTACTGTTTTCACTGTCCCGGTTACCTCTTTGCTAACATTCTCTTCAGAGCCGCAGTGAAACCAGGAACCACGTGGAGAAGGCACCCACACTGAAAGTGCCTGGAGGGAACATTGGGGCTTCTTCTCAGTGTCTCTGACATAGGGTTTCACTGTCCCGGGAAAGTCTCTGCTAACACCGTGCAGAGCGCTGTGCCCAATGTACAGAAACGTCTTGCGGTATCTCCTACAGGGAAAGTGCCAGGAGGGAATTGTCGAGCTTGTTCTCAGTGTCTCTGAGAATTGCTCTGATTATCCCTGTGACCTCTTTGCTAAGACTCTCCAGAGAGACGTCCTCAAAACAAACACACATCTTGACATATCTCCCACATTGATCGCAGTGTCTCCAGAAACGGCATTCAAGGAGCCAGGACCTTTTCTCCCTACACTGTCCATTGAGTTGTCCTCAAAACCAATATACATCCTGCTATATCTCCCACATGGAAAGTGCCAGGAGGGAGAAGTGGGGATTATGTTTAGACTTTCTCGGAACTGCTTCAAATCAACTAGATATCTTTGTGCTGTAAATCTCCCAACAGCCAAGCGCAAAAGCAGCAAACATCTCGCTGTATGTCCCACATCCAAAGTGCCAAGAGAGAGCTTGCTCTCCCTGTCTTTGAGTACTGTTTTCACTGTCCCGGTTACCTCTTTGCTAACATTCTCTTCAGAGCCGCAGTGAAACCAGGAACCACGTGGAGAAGGCACCCACACTGAAAGTGCCTGGAGGGAACATTGGGGCTTCTTCTCAGTGTCTCTGACATAGGGTTTCACTGTCCCGGGAAAGTCTCTGCTAACACCGTGCAGAGCGCTGTGCCCAATGTACAGAAACGTCTTGCGGTATCTCCTACAGGGAAAGTGCCAGGAGGGAATTGTGGAGCTTGTTCTCAGTGTCTCTGAGAATTGCTCTGATTATCTGTGTGACCTCTTTGCTAAGACTCTCCAGAGAGACGTCCTCAAAACAAACACACATCTTGACATATCTCCCACATTGATCGCAGTGTCTCCAGAAACGGCATTCAAGGAGCCAGGACCTTTTCTCCCTACACTGTCCATTGAGTTGTCCTCAAAACCAATATACATCCTGCTATATCTCCCACATGGAAAGTGCCAGGAGGGAGAAGTGGGGATTATGTTTAGACTTTCTCGGAACTGCTTCAAATCAACTAGATATCTTTGTGCTGTAAATCTCCCAACAGCCAAGCGCAAAAGCAGCAAACATCTCGCTGTATGTCCCACATCCAAAGTGCCAAGAGAGAGCTTGCTCTCCCTGTCTTTGAGTACTGTTTTCACTGTCCCGGTTACCTCTTTGCTAACATTCTCTTCAGAGCCGCAGTGAAACCAGGAACCACGTGGAGAAGGCACCCACACTGAAAGTGCCTGGAGGGAACATTGGGGCTTCTTCTCAGTGTCTCTGACATAGGGTTTCACTGTCCCGGGAAAGTCTCTGCTAACACCGTGCAGAGCGCTGTGCCCAATGTACAGAAACGTCTTGCGGTATCTCCTACAGGGAAAGTGCCAGGAGGGAATTGTTGAGCTTGTTCTCAGTGTCTCTGAGAATTGCTCTGATTATCTGTGTGACCTCTTTGCTAAGACTCTCCAGAGAGACGTCCTCAAAACAAACACACATCTTGACATATCTCCCACATTGATCGCAGTGTCTCCAGAAACGGCATTCAAGGAGCCAGGACCTTTTCTCCCTACACTGTCCATTGAGTTGTCCTCAAAACCAATATACATCCTGCTATATCTCCCACATGGAAAGTGCCAGGAGGGAGAAGTGGGGATTATGTTTAGACTTTCTCGGAACTGCTTCAAATCAACTAGATATCTTTGTGCTGTAAATCTCCCAACAGCCAAGCGCAAAAGCAGCAAACATCTCGCTGTATGTCCCACATCCAAAGTGCCAAGAGAGAGCTTGCTCTCCCTGTCTTTGAGTACTGTTTTCACTGTCCCGGTTACCTCTTTGCTAACATTCTCTTCAGAGCCGCAGTGAAACCAGGAACCACGTGGAGAAGGCACCCACACTGAAAGTGCCTGGAGGGAACATTGGGGCTTCTTCTCAGTGTCTCTGACATAGGGTTTCACTGTCCCGGGAAAGTCTCTGCTAACACCCTGCAGAGCGCTGTGCCCAATGTACAGAAACGTCTTGTGGTATCTCCTACAGGGAAAGTGCCAGGAGGGAATTGTCGAGCTTGTTCTCAGTGTCTCTGAGAATTGCTCTGATTATCTGTGTGACCTCTTTGCTAAGACTCTCCAGAGAGACGTCCTCAAAACAAACACACATCTTGACATATCTCCCACATTGATCGCAGTGTCTCCAGAAACGGCATTCAAGGAGCCAGGACCTTTTCTCCCTACACTGTCCATTGAGTTGTCCTCAAAACCAATATACATCCTGCTATATCTCCCACATGGAAAGTGCCAGGAGGGAGAAGTGGGGATTATGTTTAGACTTTCTCGGAACTGCTTCAAATCAACTAGATATCTTTGTGCTGTAAATCTCCCAACAGCCAAGCGCAAAAGCAGCAAACATCTCGCTGTATGTCCCACATCCAAAGTGCCAAGAGAGAGCTTGCTCTCCCTGTCTTTGAGTACTGTTTTCACTGTCCCGGTTACCTCTTTGCTAACATTCTCTTCAGAGCCGCAGTGAAACCAGGAACCACGTGGAGAAGGCACCCACACTGAAAGTGCCTGGAGGGAACATTGGGGCTTCTTCTCAGTGTCTCTGACATAGGGTTTCACTGTCCCGGGAAAGTCTCTGCTAACACCGTGCAGAGCGCTGTGCCCAATGTACAGAAACGTCTTGCGGTATCTCCTACAGGGAAAGTGCCAGGAGGGAATTGTCGAGCTTGTTCTCAGTGTCTCTGAGAATTGCTCTGATTATCCCTGTGACCTCTTTGCTAAGACTCTCCAGAGAGACGTCCTCAAAACAAACACACATCTTGACATATCTCCCACATTGATCGCAGTGTCTCCAGAAACGGCATTCAAGGAGCCAGGACCTTTTCTCCCTACACTGTCCATTGAGTTGTCCTCAAAACCAATATACATCCTGCTATATCTCCCACATGGAAAGTGCCAGGAGGGAGAAGTGGGGATTATGTTTAGACTTTCTCGGAACTGCTTCAAATCAACTAGATATCTTTGTGCTGTAAATCTCCCAACAGCCAAGCGCAAAAGCAGCAAACATCTCGCTGTATGTCCCACATCCAAAGTGCCAAGAGAGAGCTTGCTCTCCCTGTCTTTGAGTACTGTTTTCACTGTCCCGGTTACCTCTTTGCTAACATTCTCTTCAGAGCCGCAGTGAAACCAGGAACCACGTGGAGAAGGCACCCACACTGAAAGTGCCTGGAGGGAACATTGGGGCTTCTTCTCAGTGTCTCTGACATAGGGTTTCACTGTCGCGGGAAAGTCTCTGCTAACACCGTGCAGAGCGCTGTGCCCAATGTACAGAAACGTCTTGCGGTATCTCCTACAGGGAAAGTGCCAGGAGGGAATTGTCGAGCTTGTTCTCAGTGTCTCTGAGAATTGCTCTGATTATCTGTGTGACCTCTTTGCTAAGACTCTCCAGAGAGACGTCCTCAAAACAAACACACATCTTGACATATCTCCCACATTGATCGCAGTGTCTCCAGAAACGGCATTCAAGGAGCCAGGAACTTTTCTCCCTACACTGTCCATTGAGTTGTCCTCAAAACCAATATACATCCTGCTATATCTCCCACATGGAAAGTGCCAGGAGGGAGAAGTGGGGATTATGTTTAGACTTTCTCGGAACTGCTTCAAATCAACTAGATATCTTTGTGCTGTAAATCTCCCAACAGCCAAGCGCAAAAGCAGCAAACATCTCGCTGTATGTCCCACATCCAAAGTGCCAAGAGAGAGCTTGCTCTCCCTGTCTTTGAGTACTGTTTTCACTGTCCCGGTTACCTCTTTGCTAACATTCTCTTCAGAGCCGCAGTGAAACCAGGAACCACGTGGAGAAGGCACCCACACTGAAAGTGCCTGGAGGGAACATTGGGGCTTCTTCTCAGTGTCTCTGACATAGGGTTTCACTGTCCCGGGAAAGTCTCTGCTAACACCGTGCAGAGCGCTGTGCCCAATGTACAGAAACGTCTTGCGGTATCTCCTACAGGGAAAGTGCCAGGAGGGAATTGTCGAGCTTGTTCTCAGTGTCTCTGAGAATTGCTCTGATTATCTGTGTGACCTCTTTGCTAAGACTCTCCAGAGAGACGTCCTCAAAACAAACACACATCTTGACATATCTCCCACATTGATCGCAGTGTCTCCAGAAACGGCATTCAAGGAGCCAGGACCTTTTCTCCCTACACTGTCCATTGAGTTGTCCTCAAAACCAATATACATCCTGCTATATCTCCCACATGGAAAGTGCCAGGAGGGAGAAGTGGGGATTATGTTTAGACTTTCTCGGAACTGCTTCAAATCAACTAGATATCTTTGTGCTGTAAATCTCCCAACAGCCAAGCGCAAAAGCAGCAAACATCTCGCTGTATGTCCCACATCCAAAGTGCCAAGAGAGAGCTTGCTCTCCCTGTCTTTGAGTACTGTTTTCACTGTCCCGGTTACCTCTTTGCTAACATTCTCTTCAGAGCCGCAGTGAAACCAGGAACCACGTGGAGAAGGCACCCACACTGAAAGTGCCTGGAGGGAACATTGGGGCTTCTTCTCAGTGTCTCTGACATAGGGTTTCACTGTCGCGGGAAAGTCTCTGCTAACACCGTGCAGAGCGCTGTGCCCAATGTACAGAAACGTCTTGCGGTATCTCCTACAGGGAAAGTGCCAGGAGGGAATTGTCGAGCTTGTTCTCAGTGTCTCTGAGAATTGCTCTGATTATCTGTGTGACCTCTTTGCTAAGACTCTCCAGAGAGACGTCCTCAAAACAAACACACATCTTGACATATCTCCCACATTGATCGCAGTGTCTCCAGAAACGGCATTCAAGGAGCCAGGACCTTTTCTCCCTACACTGTCCATTGAGTTGTCCTCAAAACCAATATACATCCTGCTATATCTCCCACATGGAAAGTGCCAGGAGGGAGAAGTGGGGATTATGTTTAGACTTTCTCGGAACTGCTTCAAATCAACTAGATATCTTTGTGCTGTAAATCTCCCAACAGCCAAGCGCAAAAGCAGCAAACATCTCGCTGTATGTCCCACATCCAAAGTGCCAAGAGAGAGCTTGCTCTCCCTGTCTTTGAGTACTGTTTTCACTGTCCCGGTTACCTCTTTGCTAACATTCTCTTCAGAGCCGCAGTGAAACCAGGAACCACGTGGAGAAGGCACCCACACTGAAAGTGCCTGGAGGGAACATTGGGGCTTCTTCTCAGTGTCTCTGACATAGGGTTTCACTGTCCCGGGAAAGTCTCTGCTAACACCGTGCAGAGCGCTGTGCCCAATGTACAGAAACGTCTTGCGGTATCTCCTACAGGGAAAGTGCCAGGAGGGAATTGCGGAGCTTGTTCTCAGTGTCTCTGAGAATTGCTCTGATTATCTGTGTGACCTCTTTGCTAAGACTCTCCAGAGAGCCGTCCTCAAAACAAACACACATCTTGACATATCTCCCACATTGATCGCAGTGTCTCCAGAAACGGCATTCAAGGAGCCAGGACCTTTTCTCCCTACACTGTCCATTGAGTTGTCCTCAAAACCAATATACATCCTGCTATATCTCCCACATGGAAAGTGCCAGGAGGGAGAAGTGGGGATTATGTTTAGACTTTCTCGGAACTGCTTCAAATCAACTAGATATCTTTGTGCTGTAAATCTCCCAACAGCCAAGCGCAAAAGCAGCAAACATCTCGCTGTATGTCCCACATCCAAAGTGCCAAGAGAGAGCTTGCTCTCCCTGTCTTTGAGTACTGTTTTCACTGTCCCGGTTACCTCTTTGCTAACATTCTCTTCAGAGCCGCAGTGAAACCAGGAACCACGTGGAGAAGGCACCCACACTGAAAGTGCCTGGAGGGAACATTGGGGCTTCTTCTCAGTGTCTCTGACATAGGGTTTCACTGTCCCGGGAAAGTCTCTGCTAACACCGTGCAGAGCGCTGTGCCCAATGTACAGAAACGTCTTGCGGTATCTCCTACAGGGAAAGTGCCAGGAGGGAATTGTCGAGCTTGTTCTCAGTGTCTCTGAGAATTGCTCTGATTATCCGTGTGACCTCTTTGCTAAGACTCTCCACAGAGACGTCCTCAAAACAAACACACATCTTGACATATCTCCCACATTGATCGCAGTGTCTCCAGAAACGGCATTCAAGGAGCCAGGACCTTTTCTCCCTACACTGTCCATTGAGTTGTCCTCAAAACCAATATACATCCTGCTATATCTCCCACATGGAAAGTGCCAGGAGGGAGAAGTGGGGATTATGTTTAGACTTTCTCGGAACTGCTTCAAATCAACTAGATATCTTTGTGCTGTAAATCTCCCAACAGCCAAGCGCAAAAGCAGCAAACATCTCGCTGTATGTCCCACATCCAAAGTGCCAAGAGAGAGCTTGCTCTCCCTGTCTTTGAGTACTGTTTTCACTGTCCCGGTTACCTCTTTGCTAACATTCTCTTCAGAGCCGCAGTGAAACCAGGAACCACGTGGAGAAGGCACCCACACTGAAAGTGCCTGGAGGGAACATTGGGGCTTCTTCTCAGTGTCTCTGACATAGGGTTTCACTGTCGCGGGAAAGTCTCTGCTAACACCGTGCAGAGCGCTGTGCCCAATGTACAGAAACGTCTTGCGGTATCTCCTACAGGGAAAGTGCCAGGAGGGAATTGTCGAGCTTGTTCTCAGTGTCTCTGAGAATTGCTCTGATTATCTGTGTGACCTCTTTGCTAAGACTCTCCAGAGAGACGTCCTCAAAACAAACACACATCTTGACATATCTCCCACATTGATCGCAGTGTCTCCAGAAACGGCATTCAAGGAGCCAGGACCTTTTCTCCCTACACTGTCCATTGAGTTGTCCTCAAAACCAATATACATCCTGCTATATCTCCCACATGGAAAGTGCCAGGAGGGAGAAGTGGGGATTATGTTTAGACTTTCTCGGAACTGCTTCAAATCAACTAGATATCTTTGTGCTGTAAATCTCCCAACAGCCAAGCGCAAAAGCAGCAAACATCTCGCTGTATGTCCCACATCCAAAGTGCCAAGAGAGAGCTTGCTCTCCCTGTCTTTGAGTACTGTTTTCACTGTCCCGGTTACCTCTTTGCTAACATTCTCTTCAGAGCCGCAGTGAAACCAGGAACCACGTGGAGAAGGCACCCACACTGAAAGTGCCTGGAGGGAACATTGGGGCTTCTTCTCAGTGTCTCTGACATAGGGTTTCACTGTCCCGGGAAAGTCTCTGCTAACACCGTGCAGAGCGCTGTGCCCAATGTACAGAAACGTCTTGCGGTATCTCCTACAGGGAAAGTGCCAGGAGGGAATTGTCGAGCTTGTTCTCAGTGTCTCTGAGAATTGCTCTGATTATCCCTGTGACCTCTTTGCTAAGACTCTCCAGAGAGCCGTCCTCAAAACAAACACACATCTTGACATATCTCCCACATTGATCGCAGTGTCTCCAGAAACGGCATTCAAGGAGCCAGGACCTTTTCTCCCTACACTGTCCATTGAGTTGTCCTCAAAACCAATATACATCCTGCTATATCTCCCACATGGAAAGTGCCAGGAGGGAGAAGTGGGGATTATGTTTAGACTTTCTCGGAACTGCTTCAAATCAACTAGATATCTTTGTGCTGTAAATCTCCCAACAGCCAAGCGCAAAAGCAGCAAACATCTCGCTGTATGTCCCACATCCAAAGTGCCAAGAGAGAGCTTGCTCTCCCTGTCTTTGAGTACTGTTTTCACTGTCCCGGTTACCTCTTTGCTAACATTCTCTTCAGAGCCGCAGTGAAACCAGGAACCACGTGGAGAAGGCACCCACACTGAAAGTGCCTGGAGGGAACATTGGGGCTTCTTCTCAGTGTCTCTGACATAGGGTTTCACTGTCCCGGGAAAGTCTCTGCTAACACCGTGCAGAGTGCTGTGCCCAATGTACAGAAACGTCTTGCGGTATCTCCTACAGGGAAAGTGCCAGGAGGGAATTGTCGAGCTTGTTCTCAGTGTCTCTGAGAATTGCTCTGATTATCTGTGTGACCTCTTTGCTAAGACTCTCCAGAGAGACGTCCTCAAAACAAACACACATCTTGACATATCTCCCACATTGATCGCAGTGTCTCCAGAAACGGCATTCAAGGAGCCAGGACCTTTTCTCCCTACACTGTCCATTGAGTTGTCCTCAAAACCAATATACATCCTGCTATATCTCCCACATGGAAAGTGCCAGGAGGGAGAAGTGGGGATTATGTTTAGACTTTCTCGGAACTGCTTCAAATCAACTAGATATCTTTGTGCTGTAAATCTCCCAACAGCCAAACGCAAAAGCAGCAAACATCTCGCTGTATGTCCCACATCCAAAGTGCCAAGAGAGAGCTTGCTCTCCCTGTCTTTGAGTACTGTTTTCACTGTCCCGGTTACCTCTTTGCTAACATTCTCTTCAGAGCCGCAGTGAAACCAGGAACCACGTGGAGAAGGCACCCACACTGAAAGTGCCTGGAGGGAACACTGGGGCTTCTTCTCAGTGTCTCTGACATAGGGATTCACTGTCCCGGGAAAGTCTCTGCTAACACCGTGCAGAGCGCTGTGCCCAATGTACAGAAACGTCTTGCGGTATCTCCTACAGGGAAAGTGCCAGGAGGGAATTGTGGAGCTTGTTCTCAGTGTCTCTGAGAATTGCTCTGATTATCCGTGTGACCTCTTTGCTAAGACTCTCCAGAGAGACGTCCTCAAAACAAACACACATCTTGACATATCTCCCACATTGATCGCAGTGTCTCCAGAAACGGCATTCAAGGAGCCAGGACCTTTTCTCCCTACACTGTCCATTGAGTTGTCCTCAAACCAATATACATCCTGCTATATCTCCCACATGGAAAGTGCCAGGAGGGAGAAGTGGGGATTATGTTTAGACTTTCTCGGAACTGCTTCAAATCAACTAGATATCTTTGTGCTGTAAATCTCCCAACAGCCAAGCGCAAAAGCAGCAAACATCTCGCTGTATGTCCCACATCCAAAGTGCCAAGAGAGAGCTTGCTCTCCCTGTCTTTGAGTACTGTTTTCACTGTCCCGGTTACCTCTTTGCTAACATTCTCTTCAGAGCCGCAGTGAAACCAGGAACCACGTGGAGAAGGCACCCACACTGAAAGTGCCTGGAGGGAACATTGGGGCTTCTTCTCAGTGTCTCTGACATAGGGTTTCACTGTCCCGGGAAAGTCTCTGCTAACACCGTGCAGAGCGCTGTGCCCAATGTACAGAAACGTCTTGCGGTATCTCCTACAGGGAAAGTGCCAGGAGGGAATTGTGGAGCTTGTTCTCAGTGTCTCTGAGAATTGCTCTGATTATCTGTGTGACCTCTTTGCTAAGACTCTCCAGAGAGACGTCCTCAAAACAAACACACATCTTGACATATCTCCCACATTGATCGCAGTGTCTCCAGAAACGGCATTCAAGGAGCCAGGAACTTTTCTCCCTACACTGTCCATTGAGTTGTCCTCAAAACCAATATACATCCTGCTATATCTCCCACATGGAAAGTGCCAGGAGGGAGAAGTGGGGATTATGTTTAGACTTTCTCGGAACTGCTTCAAATCAACTAGATATCTTTGTGCTGTAAATCTCCCAACAGCCAAGCGCAAAAGCAGCAAACATCTCGCTGTATGTCCCACATCCAAAGTGCCAAGAGAGAGCTTGCTCTCCCTGTCTTTGAGTACTGTTTTCACTGTCCCGGTTACCTCTTTGCTAACATTCTCTTCAGAGCCGCAGTGAAACCAGGAACCACGTGGAGAAGGCACCCACACTGAAAGTGCCTGGAGGGAACATTGGGGCTTCTTCTCAGTGTCTCTGACATAGGGTTTCACTGTCCCGGGAAAGTCTCTGCTAACACCGTGCAGAGCGCTGTGCCCAATGTACAGAAACGTCTTGCGGTATCTCCTACAGGGAAAGTGCCAGGAGGGAATTGTCGAGCTTGTTCTCAGTGTCTCTGAGAATTGCTCTGATTATCCGTGTGACCTCTTTGCTAAGACTCTCCAGAGAGACGTCCTCAAAACAAACACACATCTTGACATATCTCCCACATTGATCGCAGTGTCTCCAGAAACGGCATTCAAGGAGCCAGGACCTTTTCTCCCTACACTGTCCATTGAGTTGTCCTCAAAACCAATATACATCCTGCTATATCTCCCACATGGAAAGTGCCAGGAGGGAGAAGTGGGGATTATGTTTAGACTTTCTCGGAACTGCTTCAAATCAACTAGATATCTTTGTGCTGTAAATCTCCCAACAGCCAAGCGCAAAAGCAGCAAACATCTCGCTGTATGTCCCACATCCAAAGTGCCAAGAGAGAGCTTGCTCTCCCTGTCTTTGAGTACTGTTTTCACTGTCCCGGTTACCTCTTTGCTAACATTCTCTTCAGAGCCGCAGTGAAACCAGGAACCACGTGGAGAAGGCACCCACACTGAAAGTGCCTGGAGGGAACATTGGGGCTTCTTCTCAGTGTCTCTGACATAGGGTTTCACTGTCGCGGGAAAGTCTCTGCTAACACCGTGCAGAGCGCTGTGCCCAATGTACAGAAACGTCTTGCGGTATCTCCTACAGGGAAAGTGCCAGGAGGGAATTGTGGAGCTTGTTCTCAGTGTCTCTGAGAATTGCTCTGATTATCTGTGTGACCTCTTTGCTAAGACTCTCCAGAGAGACGTCCTCAAAACAAACACACATCTTGACATATCTCCCACATTGATCGCAGTGTCTCCAGAAACGGCATTCAAGGAGCCAGGACCTTTTCTCCCTACACTGTCCATTGAGTTGTCCTCAAAACCAATATACATCCTGCTATATCTCCCACATGGAAAGTGCCAGGAGGGAGAAGTGGGGATTATGTTTAGACTTTCTCGGAACTGCTTCAAATCAACTAGATATCTTTGTGCTGTAAATCTCCCAACAGCCAAGCGCAAAAGCAGCAAACATCTCGCTGTATGTCCCACATCCAAAGTGCCAAGAGAGAGCTTGCTCTCCCTGTCTTTGAGTACTGTTTTCACTGTCCCGGTTACCTCTTTGCTAACATTCTCTTCAGAGCCGCAGTGAAACCAGGAACCACGTGGAGAAGGCACCCACACTGAAAGTGCCTGGAGGGAACATTGGGGCTTCTTCTCAGTGTCTCTGACATAGGGTTTCACTGTCGCGGGAAAGTCTCTGCTAACACCGTGCAGAGCGCTGTGCCCAATGTACAGAAACGTCTTGCGGTATCTCCTACAGGGAAAGTGCCAGGAGGGAATTGTCGAGCTTGTTCTCAGTGTCTCTGAGAATTGCTCTGATTATCTGTGTGACCTCTTTGCTAAGACTCTCCAGAGAGACGTCCTCAAAACAAACACACATCTTGACATATCTCCCACATTGATCGCAGTGTCTCCAGAAACGGCATTCAAGGAGCCAGGACCTTTTCTCCCTACACTGTCCATTGAGTTGTCCTCAAAACCAATATACATCCTGCTATATCTCCCACATGGAAAGTGCCAGGAGGGAGAAGTGGGGATTATGTTTAGACTTTCTCGGAACTGCTTCAAATCAACTAGATATCTTTGTGCTGTAAATCTCCCAACAGCCAAGCGCAAAAGCAGCAAACATCTCGCTGTATGTCCCACATCCAAAGTGCCAAGAGAGAGCTTGCTCTCCCTGTCTTTGAGTACTGTTTTCACTGTCCCGGTTACCTCTTTGCTAACATTCTCTTCAGAGCCGCAGTGAAACCAGGAACCACGTGGAGAAGGCACCCACACTGAAAGTGCCTGGAGGGAACATTGGGGCTTCTTCTCAGTGTCTCTGACATAGGGTTTCACTGTCGCGGGAAAGTCTCTGCTAACACCGTGCAGAGCGCTGTGCCCAATGTACAGAAACGTCTTGCGGTATCCCCTACAGGGAAAGTGCCAGGAGGGAATTGCGGAGCTTGTTCTCAGTGTCTCTGAGAATTGCTCTGATTATCCCTGTGACCTCTTTGCTAAGACTCTCCAGAGAGACGTCCTCAAAACAAACACACATCTTGACATATCTCCCACATTGATCGCAGTGTCTCCAGAAACGGCATTCAAGGAGCCAGGACCTTTTCTCCCTACACTGTCCATTGAGTTGTCCTCAAAACCAATATACATCCTGCTATATCTCCCACATGGAAAGTGCCAGGAGGGAGAAGTGGGGATTATGTTTAGACTTTCTCGGAACTGCTTCAAATCAACTAGATATCTTTGTGCTGTAAATCTCCCAACAGCCAAGCGCAAAAGCAGCAAACATCTCGCTGTATGTCCCACATCCAAAGTGCCAAGAGAGAGCTTGCTCTCCCTGTCTTTGAGTACTGTTTTCACTGTCCCGGTTACCTCTTTGCTAACATTCTCTTCAGAGCCGCAGTGAAACCAGGAACCACGTGGAGAAGGCACCCACACTGAAAGTGCCTGGAGGGAACATTGGGGCTTCTTCTCAGTGTCTCTGACATAGGGTTTCACTGTCCCGGGAAAGTCTCTGCTAACACCCTGCAGAGCGCTGTGCCCAATGTACAGAAACGTCTTGTGGTATCTCCTACAGGGAAAGTGCCAGGAGGGAATTGTCGAGCTTGTTCTCAGTGTCTCTGAGAATTGCTCTGATTATCCGTGTGACCTCTTTGCTAAGACTCTCCAGAGAGACGTCCTCAAAACAAACACACATCTTGACATATCTCCCACATTGATCGCAGTGTCTCCAGAAACGGCATTCAAGGAGCCAGGACCTTTTCTCCCTACACTGTCCATTGAGTTGTCCTCAAAACCAATATACATCCTGCTATATCTCCCACATGGAAAGTGCCAGGAGGGAGAAGTGGGGATTATGTTTAGACTTTCTCGGAACTGCTTCAAATCAACTAGATATCTTTGTGCTGTAAATCTCCCAACAGCCAAGCGCAAAAGCAGCAAACATCTCGCTGTATGTCCCACATCCAAAGTGCCAAGAGAGAGCTTGCTCTCCCTGTCTTTGAGTACTGTTTTCACTGTCCCGGTTACCTCTTTGCTAACATTCTCTTCAGAGCCGCAGTGAAACCAGGAACCACGTGGAGAAGGCACCCACACTGAAAGTGCCTGGAGGGAACATTGGGGCTTCTTCTCAGTGTCTCTGACATAGGGTTTCACTGTCCCGGGAAAGTCTCTGCTAACACCGTGCAGAGTGCTGTGCCCAATGTACAGAAACGTCTTGCGGTATCTCCTACAGGGAAAGTGCCAGGAGGGAATTGTGGAGCTTGTTCTCAGTGTCTCTGAGAATTGCTCTGATTATCTGTGTGACCTCTTTGCTAAGACTCTCCAGAGAGACGTCCTCAAAACAAACACACATCTTGACATATCTCCCACATTGATCGCAGTGTCTCCAGAAACGGCATTCAAGGAGCCAGGACCTTTTCTCCCTACACTGTCCATTGAGTTGTCCTCAAAACCAATATACATCCTGCTATATCTCCCACATGGAAAGTGCCAGGAGGGAGAAGTGGGGATTATGTTTAGACTTTCTCGGAACTGCTTCAAATCAACTAGATATCTTTGTGCTGTAAATCTCCCAACAGCCAAGCGCAAAAGCAGCAAACATCTCGCTGTATGTCCCACATCCAAAGTGCCAAGAGAGAGCTTGCTCTCCCTGTCTTTGAGTACTGTTTTCACTGTCCCGGTTACCTCTTTGCTAACATTCTCTTCAGAGCCGCAGTGAAACCAGGAACCACGTGGAGAAGGCACCCACACTGAAAGTGCCTGGAGGGAACATTGGGGCTTCTTCTCAGTGTCTCTGACATAGGGTTTCACTGTCCCGGGAAAGTCTCTGCTAACACCGTGCAGAGCGCTGTGCCCAATGTACAGAAACGTCTTGCGGTATCTCCTACAGGGAAAGTGCCAGGAGGGAATTGTGGAGCTTGTTCTCAGTGTCTCTGACAATTGCTCTGATTATCTGTGTGACCTCTTTGCTAAGACTCTCCAGAGAGACGTCCTCAAAACAAACACACATCTTGACATATCTCCCACATTGATCGCAGTGTCTCCAGAAACGGCATTCAAGGAGCCAGGACCTTTTCTCCCTACACTGTCCATTGAGTTGTCCTCAAAACCAATATACATCCTGCTATATCTCCCACATGGAAAGTGCCAGGAGGGAGAAGTGGGGATTACGTTTAGACTTTCTCGGAACTGCTTCAAATCAACTAGATATCTTTGTGCTGTAAATCTCCCAACAGCCAAGCGCAAAAGCAGCAAACATCTCGCTGTATGTCCCACATCCAAAGTGCCAAGAGAGAGCTTGCTCTCCCTGTCTTTGAGTACTGTTTTCACTGTCCCGGTTACCTCTTTGCTAACATTCTCTTCAGAGCCGCAGTGAAACCAGGAACCACGTGGAGAAGGCACCCACACTGAAAGTGCCTGGAGGGAACATTGGGGCTTCTTCTCAGTGTCTCTGACATAGGGTTTCACTGTCCCGGGAAAGTCTCTGCTAACACCGTGCAGAGCGCTGTGCCCAATGTACAGAAACGTCTTGCGGTATCTCCTACAGGGAAAGTGCCAGGAGGGAATTGTGGAGCTTGTTCTCAGTGTCTCTGACAATTGCTCTGATTATCCCTGTGACCTCTTTGCTAAGACTCTCCAGAGAGCCGTCCTCAAAACAAACACACATCTTGACATATCTCCCACACTGATCGCAGTGTCTCCAGAAACGGCATTCAAGGAGCCAGGACCTTTTCTCCCTACACTGTCCATTGAGTTGTCCTCAAACCAATATACATCCTGCTATATCTCCCACATGGAAAGTGCCAGGAGGGAGAAGTGGGGATTATGTTTAGACTTTCTCGGAACTGCTTCAAATCAACTAGATATCTTTGTGCTGTAAATCTCCCAACAGCCAAACGCAAAAGCAGCAAACATCTCGCTGTATGTCCCACATCCAAAGTGCCAAGAGAGAGCTTGCTCTCCCTGTCTTTGAGTACTGTTTTCACTGTCCCGGTTACCTCTTTGCTAACATTCTCTTCAGAGCCGCAGTGAAACCAGGAACCACGTGGAGAAGGCACCCACACTGAAAGTGCCTGGAGGGAACATTGGGGCTTCTTCTCAGTGTCTCTGACATAGGGTTTCACTGTCGCGGGAAAGTCTCTGCTAACACCGTGCAGAGCGCTGTGCCCAATGTACAGAAACGTCTTGCGGTATCTCCTACAGGGAAAGTGCCAGGAGGGAATTGTGGAGCTTGTTCTCAGTGTCTCTGAGAATTGCTCTGATTATCTGTGTGACCTCTTTGCTAAGACTCTCCAGAGAGACGTCCTCAAAACAAACACACATCTTGACATATCTCCCACATTGATCGCAGTGTCTCCAGAAACGGCATTCAAGGAGCCAGGACCTTTTCTCCCTACACTGTCCATTGAGTTGTCCTCAAAACCAATATACATCCTGCTATATCTCCCACATGGAAAGTGCCAGGAGGGAGAAGTGGCGATTATGTTTAGACTTTCTCGGAACTGCTTCAAATCAACTAGATATCTTTGTGCTGTAAATCTCCCAACAGCCAAGCGCAAAAGCAGCAAACATCTCGCTGTATGTCCCACATCCAAAGTGCCAAGAGAGAGCTTGCTCTCCCTGTCTTTGAGTACTGTTTTCACTGTCCCGGTTACCTCTTTGCTAACATTCTCTTCAGAGCCGCAGTGAAACCAGGAACCACGTGGAGAAGGCACCCACACTGAAAGTGCCTGGAGGGAACATTGGGGCTTCTTCTCAGTGTCTCTGACATAGGGTTTCACTGTCCCGGGAAAGTCTCTGCTAACACCGTGCAGAGCGCTGTGCCCAATGTACAGAAACGTCTTGCGGTATCTCCTACAGGGAAAGTGCCAGGAGGGAATTGTCGAGCTTGTTCTCAGTGTCTCTGAGAATTGCTCTGATTATCCGTGTGACCTCTTTGCTAAGACTCTCCAGAGAGACGTCCTCAAAACAAACACACATCTTGACATATCTCCCACATTGATCGCAGTGTCTCCAGAAACGGCATTCAAGGAGCCAGGACCTTTTCTCCCTACACTGTCCATTGAGTTGTCCTCAAAACCAATATACATCCTGCTATATCTCCCACATGGAAAGTGCCAGGAGGGAGAAGTGGGGATTATGTTTAGACTTTCTCGGAACTGCTTCAAATCAACTAGATATCTTTGTGCTGTAAATCTCCCAACAGCCAAGCGCAAAAGCAGCAAACATCTCGCTGTATGTCCCACATCGAAAGTGCCAGGAGAGAGCTTGCTCTCCCTGTCTTTGAGTACTGTTTTCACTGTCCCGGTTACCTCTTTGCTAACATTCTCTTCAGAGCTGCAGTGAAACCAGGAACCACGTGGAGAAGGCACCCACACTGAACGTGCCTGGAGGGAACATTGGGGCTTCTTCTCAGTGTCTCTGACATAGGGTTTCACTGTCCCGGGAAAGTCTCTGCTAACACCGTGCAGAGCGCTGTGCCCAATGTACAGAAACGTCTTGCGGTATCTCCTACAGGGAAAGTGCCAGGAGGGAATTGTGGAGCTTGTTCTCAGTGTCTCTGAGAATTGCTCTGATTATCTGTGTGACCTCTTTGCTAAGACTCTCCAGAGAGCCGTCCTCAAAACAAACACACATCTTGACATATCTCCCACATTGATCGCAGTGTCTCCAGAAACGGCATTCAAGGAGCCAGGACCTTTTCTCCCTACTCTGTCCATTGAGTTGTCCTCAAAACCAATATACATCCTGCTATATCTCCCACATGGAAAGTGCCAGGAGGGAGAAGTGGGGATTATGTTTAGACTTTCTCGGAACTGCTTCAAATCAACTAGATATCTTTGTGCTGTAAATCTCCCAACAGCCAAGCGCAAAAGCAGCAAACATCTCGCTGTATGTCCCACATCCAAAGTGCCAAGAGAGAGCTTGCTCTCCCTGTCTTTGAGTACTGTTTTCACTGTCCCGGTTACCTCTTTGCTAACATTCTCTTCAGAGCCGCAGTGAAACCAGGAACCACGTGGAGAAGGCACCCACACTGAAAGTGCCTGGAGGGAACATTGGGGCTTCTTCTCAGTGTCTCTGACATAGGGTTTCACTGTCCCGGGAAAGTCTCTGCTAACACCGTGCAGAGCGCTGTGCCCAATGTACAGAAACGTCTTGCGGTATCTCCTACAGGGAAAGTGCCAGGAGGGAATTGTCGAGCTTGTTCTCAGTGTCTCTGAGAATTGCTCTGATTATCCCTGTGACCTCTTTGCTAAGACTCTCCAGAGAGACGTCCTCAAAACAAACACACATCTTGACATATCTCCCACATTGATCGCAGTGTCTCCAGAAACGGCATTCAAGGAGCCAGGACCTTTTCTCCCTACACTGTCCATTGAGTTGTCCTCAAACCAATATACATCCTGCTATATCTCCCACATGGAAAGTGCCAGGAGGGAGAAGTGGGGATTATGTTTAGACTTTCTCGGAACTGCTTCAAATCAACTAGATATCTTTGTGCTGTAAATCTCCCAACAGCCAAGCGCAAAAGCAGCAAACATCTCGCTGTATGTCCCACATCCAAAGTGCCAAGAGAGAGCTTGCTCTCCCTGTCTTTGAGTACTGTTTTCACTGTCCCGGTTACCTCTTTGCTAACATTCTCTTCAGAGCCGCAGTGAAACCAGGAACCACGTGGAGAAGGCACCCACACTGAAAGTGCCTGGAGGGAACATTGGGGCTTCTTCTCAGTGTCTCTGACATAGGGTTTCACTGTCCCGGGAAAGTCTCTGCTAACACCGTGCAGAGCGCTGTGCCCAATGTACAGAAACGTCTTGCGGTATCTCCTACAGGGAAAGTGCCAGGAGGGAATTGTGGAGCTTGTTCTCAGTGTCTCTGACAATTGCTCTGATTATCCGTGTGACCTCTTTGCTAAGACTCTCCAGAGAGACGTCCTCAAAACAAACACACATCTTGACATATCTCCCACATTGATCGCAGTGTCTCCAGAAACGGCATTCAAGGAGCCAGGACCTTTTCTCCCTACACTGTCCATTGAGTTGTCCTCAAACCAATATACATCCTGCTATATCTCCCACATGGAAAGTGCCAGGAGGGAGAAGTGGGGATTATGTTTAGACTTTCTCGGAACTGCTTCAAATCAACTAGATATCTTTGTGCTGTAAATCTCCCAACAGCCAAGCGCAAAAGCAGCAAACATCTCGCTGTATGTCCCACATCGAAAGTGCCAAGAGAGAGCTTGCTCTCCCTGTCTTTGAGTACTGTTTTCACTGTCCCGGTTACCTCTTTGCTAACATTCTCTTCAGAGCCGCAGTGAAACCAGGAACCACGTGGAGAAGGCACCCACACTGAAAGTGCCTGGAGGGAACACTGGGGCTTCTTCTCAGTGTCTCTGACATAGGGTTTCACTGTCCCGGGAAAGTCTCTGCTAACACCGTGCAGAGCGCTGTGCCCAATGTACAGAAACGTCTTGCGGTATCTCCTACAGGGAAAGTGCCAGGAGGGAATTGTCGAGCTTGTTCTCAGTGTCTCTGAGAATTGCTCTGATTATCTGTGTGACCTCTTTGCTAAGACTCTCCAGAGAGACGTCCTCAAAACAAACACACATCTTGACATATCTCCCACATTGATCGCAGTGTCTCCAGAAACGGCATTCAAGGAGCCAGGACCTTTTCTCCCTACACTGTCCATTGAGTTGTCCTCAAACCAATATACATCCTGCTATATCTCCCACATGGAAAGTGCCAGGAGGGAGAAGTGGGGATTATGTTTAGACTTTCTCGGAACTGCTTCAAATCAACTAGATATCTTTGTGCTGTAAATCTCCCAACAGCCAAGCGCAAAAGCAGCAAACATCTCGCTGTATGTCCCACATCGAAAGTGCCAAGAGAGAGCTTGCTCTCCCTGTCTTTGAGTACTGTTTTCACTGTCCCGGTTACCTCTTTGCTAACATTCTCTTCAGAGCCGCAGTGAAACCAGGAACCACGTGGAGAAGGCACCCACACTGAAAGTGCCTGGAGGGAACATTGGGGCTTCTTCTCAGTGTCTCTGACATAGGGTTTCACTGTCCCGGGAAAGTCTCTGCTAACACCGTGCAGAGCGCTGTGCCCAATGTACAGAAACGTCTTGCGGTATCTCCTACAGGGAAAGTGCCAGGAGGGAATTGTCGAGCTTGTTCTCAGTGTCTCTGAGAATTGCTCTGATTATCCCTGTGACCTCTTTGCTAAGACTCTCCAGAGAGACGTCCTCAAAACAAACACACATCTTGACATATCTCCCACATTGATCGCAGTGTCTCCAGAAACGGCATTCAAGGAGCCAGGACCTTTTCTCCCTACACTGTCCATTGAGTTGTCCTCAAAACCAATATACATCCTGCTATATCTCCCACATGGAAAGTGCCAGGAGGGAGAAGTGGGGATTATGTTTAGACTTTCTCGGAACTGCTTCAAATCAACTAGATATCTTTGTGCTGTAAATCTCCCAACAGCCAAGCGCAAAAGCAGCAAACATCTCGCTGTATGTCCCACATCCAAAGTGCCAAGAGAGAGCTTGCTCTCCCTGTCTTTGAGTACTGTTTTCACTGTCCCGGTTACCTCTTTTGCTAACATTCTCTTCAGAGCCGCAGTGAAACCAGGAACCACGTGGAGAAGGCACCCACACTGAAAGTGCCTGGAGGGAACATTGGGGCTTCTTCTCAGTGTCTCTGACATAGGGTTTCACTGTCGCGGGAAAGTCTCTGCTAACACCGTGCAGAGTGCTGTGCCCAATGTACAGAAACGTCTTGCGGTATCTCCTACAGGGAAAGTGCCAGGAGGGAATTGTCGAGCTTGTTCTCAGTGTCTCTGAGAATTGCTCTGATTATCTGTGTGACCTCTTTGCTAAGACTCTCCAGAGAGACGTCCTCAAAACAAACACACATCTTGACATATCTCCCACATTGATCGCAGTGTCTCCAGAAACGGCATTCAAGGAGCCAGGACCTTTTCTCCCTACACTGTCCATTGAGTTGTCCTCAAAACCAATATACATCCTGCTATATCTCCCACATGGAAAGTGCCAGGAGGGAGAAGTGGGGATTATGTTTAGACTTTCTCGGAACTGCTTCAAATCAACTAGATATCTTTGTGCTGTAAATCTCCCAACAGCCAAACGCAAAAGCAGCAAACATCTCGCTGTATGTCCCACATCCAAAGTGCCAAGAGAGAGCTTGCTCTCCCTGTCTTTGAGTACTGTTTTCACTGTCCCGGTTACCTCTTTGCTAACATTCTCTTCAGAGCCGCAGTGAAACCAGGAACCACGTGGAGAAGGCACCCACACTGAAAGTGCCTGGAGGGAACATTGGGGCTTCTTCTCAGTGTCTCTGACATAGGGTTTCACTGTCGCGGGAAAGTCTCTGCTAACACCGTGCAGAGTGCTGTGCCCAATGTACAGAAACGTCTTGCGGTATCTCCTACAGGGAAAGTGCCAGGAGGGAATTGTCGAGCTTGTTCTCAGTGTCTCTGAGAATTGCTCTGATTATCTGTGTGACCTCTTTGCTAAGACTCTCCAGAGAGACGTCCTCAAAACAAACACACATCTTGACATATCTCCCACATTGATCGCAGTGTCTCCAGAAACGGCATTCAAGGAGCCAGGACCTTTTCTCCCTACACTGTCCATTGAGTTGTCCTCAAAACCAATATACATCCTGCTATATCTCCCACATGGAAAGTGCCAGGAGGGAGAAGTGGGGATTATGTTTAGACTTTCTCGGAACTGCTTCAAATCAACTAGATATCTTTGTGCTGTAAATCTCCCAACAGCCAAGCGCAAAAGCAGCAAACATCTCGCTGTATGTCCCACATCCAAAGTGCCAAGAGAGAGCTTGCTCTCCCTGTCTTTGAGTACTGTTTTCACTGTCCCGGTTACCTCTTTGCTAACATTCTCTTCAGAGCCGCAGTGAAACCAGGAACCACGTGGAGAAGGCACCCACACTGAAAGTGCCTGGAGGGAACATTGGGGCTTCTTCTCAGTGTCTCTGACATAGGGTTTCACTGTCGCGGGAAAGTCTCTGCTAACACCGTGCAGAGTGCTGTGCCCAATGTACAGAAACGTCTTGCGGTATCTCCTACAGGGAAAGTGCCAGGAGGGAATTGTGGAGCTTGTTCTCAGTGTCTCTGAGAATTGCTCTGATTATCTGTGTGACCTCTTTGCTAAGACTCTCCAGAGAGACGTCCTCAAAACAAACACACATCTTGACATATCTCCCACATTGATCGCAGTGTCTCCAGAAACGGCATTCAAGGAGCCAGGACCTTTTCTCCCTACACTGTCCATTGAGTTGTCCTCAAAACCAATATACATCCTGCTATATCTCCCACATGGAAAGTGCCAGGAGGGAGAAGTGGGGATTATGTTTAGACTTTCTCGGAACTGCTTCAAATCAACTAGATATCTTTGTGCTGTAAATCTCCCAACAGCCAAGCGCAAAAGCAGCAAACATCTCGCTGTATGTCCCACATCCAAAGTGCCAAGAGAGAGCTTGCTCTCCCTGTCTTTGAGTACTGTTTTCACTGTCCCGGTTACCTCTTTGCTAACATTCTCTTCAGAGCCGCAGTGAAACCAGGAACCACGTGGAGAAGGCACCCACACTGAAAGTGCCTGGAGGGAACATTGGGGCTTCTTCTCAGTGTCTCTGACATAGGGTTTCACTGTCCCGGGAAAGTCTCTGCTAACACCGTGCAGAGTGCTGTGCCCAATGTACAGAAACGTCTTGCGGTATCTCCTACAGGGAAAGTGCCAGGAGGGAATTGTGGAGCTTGTTCTCAGTGTCTCTGAGAATTGCTCTGATTATCCCTGTGACCTCTTTGCTAAGACTCTCCAGAGAGACGTCCTCAAAACAAACACACATCTTGACATATCTCCCACATTGATCGCAGTGTCTCCAGAAACGGCATTCAAGGAGCCAGGACCTTTTCTCCCTACACTGTCCATTGAGTTGTCCTCAAAACCAATATACATCCTGCTATATCTCCCACATGGAAAGTGCCAGGAGGGAGAAGTGGGGATTATGTTTAGACTTTCTCGGAACTGCTTCAAATCAACTAGATATCTTTGTGCTGTAAATCTCCCAACAGCCAAGCGCAAAAGCAGCAAACATCTCGCTGTATGTCCCACATCCAAAGTGCCAAGAGAGAGCTTGCTCTCCCTGTCTTTGAGTACTGTTTTCACTGTCCCGGTTACCTCTTTGCTAACATTCTCTTCAGAGCCGCAGTGAAACCAGGAACCACGTGGAGAAGGCACCCACACTGAAAGTGCCTGGAGGGAACATTGGGGCTTCTTCTCAGTGTCTCTGACATAGGGTTTCACTGTCCCGGGAAAGTCTCTGCTAACACCCTGCAGAGCGCTGTGCCCAATGTACAGAAACGTCTTGCGGTATCTCCTACAGGGAAAGTGCCAGGAGGGAATTGTCGAGCTTGTTCTCAGTGTCTCTGAGAATTGCTCTGATTATCTGTGTGACCTCTTTGCTAAGACTCTCCAGAGAGCCGTCCTCAAAACAAACACACATCTTGACATATCTCCCACATTGATCGCGGTGTCTCCAGAAACGGCATTCAAGGAGCCAGGACCTTTTCTCCCTACACTGTCCATTGAGTTGTCCTCAAAACCAATATACATCCTGCTATATCTCCCACATGGAAAGTGCCAGGAGGGAGAAGTGGGGATTATGTTTAGACTTTCTCGGAACTGCTTCAAATCAACTAGATATCTTTGTGCTGTAAATCTCCCAACAGCCAAGCGCAAAAGCAGCAAACATCTCGCTGTATGTCCCACATCCAAAGTGCCAAGAGAGAGCTTGCTCTCCCTGTCTTTGAGTACTGTTTTCACTGTCCCGGTTACCTCTTTGCTAACATTCTCTTCAGAGCCGCAGTGAAACCAGGAACCACGTGGAGAAGGCACCCACACTGAAAGTGCCTGGAGGGAACATTGGGGCTTCTTCTCAGTGTCTCTGACATAGGGTTTCACTGTCCCGGGAAAGTCTCTGCTAACACCGTGCAGAGTGCTGTGCCCAATGTACAGAAACGTCTTGCGGTATCTCCTACAGGGAAAGTGCCAGGAGGGAATTGTCGAGCTTGTTCTCAGTGTCTCTGAGAATTGCTCTGATTATCCGTGTGACCTCTTTGCTAAGACTCTCCAGAGAGACGTCCTCAAAACAAACACACATCTTGACATATCTCCCACATTGATCGCAGTGTCTCCAGAAACGGCATTCAAGGAGCCAGGACCTTTTCTCCCTACACTGTCCATTGAGTTGTCCTCAAAACCAATATACATCCTGCTATATCTCCCACATGGAAAGTGCCAGGAGGGAGAAGTGGGGATTATGTTTAGACTTTCTCGGAACTGCTTCAAATCAACTAGATATCTTTGTGCTGTAAATCTCCCAACAGCCAAGCGCAAAAGCAGCAAACATCTCGCTGTATGTCCCACATCCAAAGTGCCAAGAGAGAGCTTGCTCTCCCTGTCTTTGAGTACTGTTTTCACTGTCCCGGTTACCTCTTTGCTAACATTCTCTTCAGAGCCGCAGTGAAACCAGGAACCACGTGGAGAAGGCACCCACACTGAAAGTGCCTGGAGGGAACATTGGGGCTTCTTCTCAGTGTCTCTGACATAGGGTTTCACTGTCGCGGGAAAGTCTCTGCTAACACCGTGCAGAGTGCTGTGCCCAATGTACAGAAACGTCTTGCGGTATCTCCTACAGGGAAAGTGCCAGGAGGGAATTGTGGAGCTTGTTCTCAGTGTCTCTGAGAATTGCTCTGATTATCTGTGTGACCTCTTTGCTAAGACTCTCCAGAGAGACGTCCTCAAAACAAACACACATCTTGACATATCTCCCACATTGATCGCAGTGTCTCCAGAAACGGCATTCAAGGAGCCAGGACCTTTTCTCCCTACACTGTCCATTGAGTTGTCCTCAAAACCAATATACATCCTGCTATATCTCCCACATGGAAAGTGCCAGGAGGGAGAAGTGGGGATTATGTTTAGACTTTCTCGGAACTGCTTCAAATCAACTAGATATCTTTGTGCTGTAAATCTCCCAACAGCCAAGCGCAAAAGCAGCAAACATCTCGCTGTATGTCCCACATCCAAAGTGCCAAGAGAGAGCTTGCTCTCCCTGTCTTTGAGTACTGTTTTCACTGTCCCGGTTACCTCTTTGCTAACATTCTCTTCAGAGCCGCAGTGAAACCAGGAACCACGTGGAGAAGGCACCCACACTGAAAGTGCCTGGAGGGAACATTGGGGCTTCTTCTCAGTGTCTCTGACATAGGGTTTCACTGTCGCGGGAAAGTCTCTGCTAACACCGTGCAGAGCGCTGTGCCCAATGTACAGAAACGTCTTGCGGTATCTCCTACAGGGAAAGTGCCAGGAGGGAATTGTCGAGCTTGTTCTCAGTGTCTCTGAGAATTGCTCTGATTATCCCTGTGACCTCTTTGCTAAGACTCTCCAGAGAGACGTCCTCAAAACAAACACACATCTTGACATATCTCCCACATTGATCGCAGTGTCTCCAGAAACGGCATTCAAGGAGCCAGGACCTTTTCTCCCTACACTGTCCATTGAGTTGTCCTCAAACCAATATACATCCTGCTATATCTCCCACATGGAAAGTGCCAGGAGGGAGAAGTGGGGATTATGTTTAGACTTTCTCGGAACTGCTTCAAATCAACTAGATATCTTTGTGCTGTAAATCTCCCAACAGCCAAGCGCAAAAGCAGCAAACATCTCGCTGTATGTCCCACATCCAAAGTGCCAAGAGAGAGCTTGCTCTCCCTGTCTTTGAGTACTGTTTTCACTGTCCCGGTTACCTCTTTGCTAACATTCTCTTCAGAGCCGCAGTGAAACCAGGAACCACGTGGAGAAGGCACCCACACTGAAAGTGCCTGGAGGGAACATTGGGGCTTCTTCTCAGTGTCTCTGACATAGGGTTTCACTGTCCCGGGAAAGTCTCTGCTAACACCCTGCAGAGCGCTGTGCCCAATGTACAGAAACGTCTTGCGGTATCTCCTACAGGGAAAGTGCCAGGAGGGAATTGTGGAGCTTGTTCTCAGTGTCTCTGAGAATTGCTCTGATTATCCGTGTGACCTCTTTGCTAAGACTCTCCAGAGAGACGTCCTCAAAACAAACACACATCTTGACATATCTCTCACATTGATCGCAGTGTCTCCAGAAACGGCATTCAAGGAGCCAGGACCTTTTCTCCCTACACTGTCCATTGAGTTGTCCTCAAACCAATATACATCCTGCTATATCTCCCACATGGAAAGTGCCAGGAGGGAGAAGTGGGGATTATGTTTAGACTTTCTCGGAACTGCTTCAAATCAACTAGATATCTTTGTGCTGTAAATCTCCCAACAGCCAAACGCAAAAGCAGCAAACATCTCGCTGTATGTCCCACATCCAAAGTGCCAAGAGAGAGCTTGCTCTCCCTGTCTTTGAGTACTGTTTTCACTGTCCCGGTTACCTCTTTGCTAACATTCTCTTCAGAGCCGCAGTGAAACCAGGAACCACGTGGAGAAGGCACCCACACTGAAAGTGCCTGGAGGGAACATTGGGGCTTCTTCTCAGTGTCTCTGACATAGGGTTTCACTGTCGCGGGAAAGTCTCTGCTAACACCGTGCAGAGCGCTGTGCCCAATGTACAGAAACGTCTTGCGGTATCTCCTACAGGGAAAGTGCCAGGAGGGAATTGTGGAGCTTGTTCTCAGTGTCTCTGAGAATTGCTCTGATTATCTGTGTGACCTCTTTGCTAAGACTCTCCAGAGAGACGTCCTCAAAACAAACACACATCTTGACATATCTCCCACATTGATCGCAGTGTCTCCAGAAACGGCATTCAAGGAGCCAGGACCTTTTCTCCCTACACTGTCCATTGAGTTGTCCTCAAAACCAATATACATCCTGCTATATCTCCCACATGGAAAGTGCCAGGAGGGAGAAGTGGGGATTATGTTTAGACTTTCTCGGAACTGCTTCAAATCAACTAGATATCTTTGTGCTGTAAATCTCCCAACAGCCAAGCGCAAAAGCAGCAAACATCTCGCTGTATGTCCCACATCGAAAGTGCCAAGAGAGAGCTTGCTCTCCCTGTCTTTGAGTACTGTTTTCACTGTCCCGGTTACCTCTTTGCTAACATTCTCTTCAGAGCCGCAGTGAAACCAGGAACCACGTGGAGAAGGCACCCACACTGAAAGTGCCTGGAGGGAACATTGGGGCTTCTTCTCAGTGTCTCTGACATAGGGTTTCACTGTCCCGGGAAAGTCTCTGCTAACACCGTGCAGAGCGCTGTGCCCAATGTACAGAAACGTCTTGCGGTATCTCCTACAGGGAAAGTGCCAGGAGGGAATTGTGGAGCTTGTTCTCAGTGTCTCTGAGAATTGCTCTGATTATCCCTGTGACCTCTTTGCTAAGACTCTCCAGAGAGACGTCCTCAAAACAAACACACATCTTGACATATCTCCCACATTGATCGCAGTGTCTCCAGAAACGGCATTCAAGGAGCCAGGACCTTTTCTCCCTACACTGTCCATTGAGTTGTCCTCAAACCAATATACATCCTGCTATATCTCCCACATGGAAAGTGCCAGGAGGGAGAAGTGGGGATTATGTTTAGACTTTCTCGGAACTGCTTCAAATCAACTAGATATCTTTGTGCTGTAAATCTCCCAACAGCCAAACGCAAAAGCAGCAAACATCTCGCTGTATGTCCCACATCCAAAGTGCCAAGAGAGAGCTTGCTCTCCCTGTCTTTGAGTACTGTTTTCACTGTCCCGGTTACCTCTTTGCTAACATTCTCTTCAGAGCCGCAGTGAAACCAGGAACCACGTGGAGAAGGCACCCACACTGAAAGTGCCTGGAGGGAACATTGGGGCTTCTTCTCAGTGTCTCTGACATAGGGTTTCACTGTCGCGGGAAAGTCTCTGCTAACACCGTGCAGAGCGCTGTGCCCAATGTACAGAAACGTCTTGCGGTATCTCCTACAGGGAAAGTGCCAGGAGGGAATTGTGGAGCTTGTTCTCAGTGTCTCTGAGAATTGCTCTGATTATCTGTGTGACCTCTTTGCTAAGACTCTCCAGAGAGACGTCCTCAAAACAAACACACATCTTGACATATCTCCCACATTGATCGCAGTGTCTCCAGAAACGGCATTCAAGGAGCCAGGACCTTTTCTCCCTACACTGTCCATTGAGTTGTCCTCAAAACCAATATACATCCTGCTATATCTCCCACATGGAAAGTGCCAGGAGGGAGAAGTGGGGATTATGTTTAGACTTTCTCGGAACTGCTTCAAATCAACTAGATATCTTTGTGCTGTAAATCTCCCAACAGCCAAGCGCAAAAGCAGCAAACATCTCGCTGTATGTCCCACATCGAAAGTGCCAAGAGAGAGCTTGCTGTCCCTGTCTTTGAGTACTGTTTTCACTGTCCCGGTTACCTCTTTGCTAACATTCTCTTCAGAGCCGCAGTGAAACCAGGAACCACGTGGAGAAGGCACCCACACTGAAAGTGCCTGGAGGGAACATTGGGGCTTCTTCTCAGTGTCTCTGACATAGGGTTTCACTGTCCCGGGAAAGTCTCTGCTAACACCGTGCAGAGCGCTGTGCCCAATGTACAGAAACGTCTTGCGGTATCTCCTACAGGGAAAGTGCCAGGAGGGAATTGTGGAGCTTGTTCTCAGTGTCTCTGAGAATTGCTCTGATTATCCCTGTGACCTCTTTGCTAAGACTCTCCAGAGAGACGTCCTCAAAACAAACACACATCTTGACATATCTCCCACATTGATCGCAGTGTCTCCAGAAACGGCATTCAAGGAGCCAGGACCTTTTCTCCCTACACTGTCCATTGAGTTGTCCTCAAAACCAATATACATCCTGCTATATCTCCCACATGGAAAGTGCCAGGAGGGAGAAGTGGGGATTATGTTTAGACTTTCTCGGAACTGCTTCAAATCAACTAGATATCTTTGTGCTGTAAATCTCCCAACAGCCAAACGCAAAAGCAGCAAACATCTCGCTGTATGTCCCACATCCAAAGTGCCAAGAGAGAGCTTGCTCTCCCTGTCTTTGAGTACTGTTTTCACTGTCCCGGTTACCTCTTTGCTAACATTCTCTTCAGAGCCGCAGTGAAACCAGGAACCACGTGGAGAAGGCACCCACACTGAAAGTGCCTGGAGGGAACATTGGGGCTTCTTCTCAGTGTCTCTGACATAGGGTTTCACTGTCCCGGGAAAGTCTCTGCTAACACCGTGCAGAGCGCTGTGCCCAATGTACAGAAACGTCTTGCGGTATCTCCTACAGGGAAAGTGCCAGGAGGGAATTGTCGAGCTTGTTCTCAGTGTCTCTGAGAATTGCTCTGATTATCCCTGTGACCTCTTTGCTAAGACTCTCCAGAGAGACGTCCTCAAAACAAACACACATCTTGACATATCTCCCACATTGATCGCAGTGTCTCCAGAAACGGCATTCAAGGAGCCAGGACCTTTTCTCCCTACACTGTCCATTGAGTTGTCCTCAAAACCAATATACATCCTGCTATATCTCCCACATGGAAAGTGCCAGGAGGGAGAAGTGGGGATTATGTTTAGACTTTCTCGGAACTGCTTCAAATCAACTAGATATCTTTGTGCTGTAAATCTCCCAACAGCCAAACGCAAAAGCAGCAAACATATCGCTGTATGTCCCACATCCAAAGTGCCAAGAGAGAGCTTGCTCTCCCTGTCTTTGAGTACTGTTTTCACTGTCCCGGTTACCTCTTTGCTAACATTCTCTTCAGAGCCGCAGTGAAACCAGGAACCACGTGGAGAAGGCACCCACACTGAAAGTGCCTGGAGGGAACATTGGGGCTTCTTCTCAGTGTCTCTGACATAGGGTTTCACTGTCCCGGGAAAGTCTCTGCTAACACCGTGCAGAGCGCTGTGCCCAATGTACAGAAACGTCTTGCGGTATCTCCTACAGGGAAAGTGCCAGGAGGGAATTGTCGAGCTTGTTCTCAGTGTCTCTGAGAATTGCTCTGATTATCTGTGTGACCTCTTTGCTAAGACTCTCCAGAGAGCCGTCCTCAAAACAAACACACATCTTGACATATCTCCCACATTGATCGCAGTGTCTCCAGAAACGGCATTCAAGGAGCCAGGACCTTTTCTCCCTACACTGTCCATTGAGTTGTCCTCAAACCAATATACATCCTGCTATATCTCCCACATGGAAAGTGCCAGGAGGGAGAAGTGGGGATTATGTTTAGACTTTCTCGGAACTGCTTCAAATCAACTAGATATCTTTGTGCTGTAAATCTCCCAACAGCCAAGCGCAAAAGCAGCAAACATCTCGCTGTATGTCCCACATCCAAAGTGCCAAGAGAGAGCTTGCTCTCCCTGTCTTTGAGTACTGTTTTCACTGTCCCGGTTACCTCTTTGCTAACATTCTCTTCAGAGCCGCAGTGAAACCAGGAACCACGTGGAGAAGGCACCCACACTGAAAGTGCCTGGAGGGAACATTGGGGCTTCTTCTCAGTGTCTCTGACATAGGGTTTCACTGTCGCGGGAAAGTCTCTGCTAACACCGTGCAGAGCGCTGTGCCCAATGTACAGAAACGTCTTGCGGTATCTCCTACAGGGAAAGTGCCAGGAGGGAATTGTGGAGCTTGTTCTCAGTGTCTCTGAGAATTGCTCTGATTATCTGTGTGACCTCTTTGCTAAGACTCTCCAGAGAGCCGTCCTCAAAACAAACACACATCTTGACATATCTCCCACATTGATCGCAGTGTCTCCAGAAACGGCATTCAAGGAGCCAGGACCTTTTCTCCCTACACTGTCCATTGAGTTGTCCTCAAACCAATATACATCCTGCTATATCTCCCACATGGAAAGTGCCAGGAGGGAGAAGTGGGGATTATGTTTAGACTTTCTCGGAACTGCTTCAAATCAACTAGATATCTTTGTGCTGTAAATCTCCCAACAGCCAAGCGCAAAAGCAGCAAACATCTCGCTGTATGTCCCACATCCAAAGTGCCAAGAGAGAGCTTGCTCTCCCTGTCTTTGAGTACTGTTTTCACTGTCCCGGTTACCTCTTTGCTAACATTCTCTTCAGAGCCGCAGTGAAACCAGGAACCACGTGGAGAAGGCACCCACACTGAAAGTGCCTGGAGGGAACATTGGGGCTTCTTCTCAGTGTCTCTGACATAGGGTTTCACTGTCCCGGGAAAGTCTCTGCTAACACCGTGCAGAGCGCTGTGCCCAATGTACAGAAACGTCTTGCGGTATCTCCTACAGGGAAAGTGCCAGGAGGGAATTGTCGAGCTTGTTCTCAGTGTCTCTGAGAATTGCTCTGATTATCCCTGTGACCTCTTTGCTAAGACTCTCCAGAGAGACGTCCTCAAAACAAACACACATCTTGACATATCTCCCACATTGATCGCAGTGTCTCCAGAAACGGCATTCAAGGAGCCAGGACCTTTTCTCCCTACACTGTCCATTGAGTTGTCCTCAAAACCAATATACATCCTGCTATATCTCCCACATGGAAAGTGCCAGGAGGGAGAAGTGGGGATTATGTTTAGACTTTCTCGGAACTGCTTCAAATCAACTAGATATCTTTGTGCTGTAAATCTCCCAACAGCCAAACGCAAAAGCAGCAAACATCTCGCTGTATGTCCCACATCGAAAGTGCCAAGAGAGAGCTTGCTCTCCCTGTCTTTGAGTACTGTTTTCACTGTCCCGGTTACCTCTTTGCTAACATTCTCTTCAGAGCCGCAGTGAAACCAGGAACCACGTGGAGAAGGCACCCACACTGAAAGTGCCTGGAGGGAACATTGGGGCTTCTTCTCAGTGTCTCTGACATAGGGTTTCACTGTCCCGGGAAAGTCTCTGCTAACACCGTGCAGAGCGCTGTGCCCAATGTACAGAAACGTCTTGCGGTATCTCCTACAGGGAAAGTGCCAGGAGGGAATTGTGGAGCTTGTTCTCAGTGTCTCTGAGAATTGCTCTGATTATCTGTGTGACCTCTTTGCTAAGACTCTCCAGAGAGACGTCCTCAAAACAAACACACATCTTGACATATCTCCCACATTGATCGCAGTGTCTCCAGAAACGGCATTCAAGGAGCCAGGACCTTTTCTCCCTACACTGTCCATTGAGTTGTCCTCAAAACCAATATACATCCTGCTATATCTCCCACATGGAAAGTGCCAGGAGGGAGAAGTGGGGATTATGTTTAGACTTTCTCGGAACTGCTTCAAATCAACTAGATATCTTTGTGCTGTAAATCTCCCAACAGCCAAGCGCAAAAGCAGCAAACATCTCGCTGTATGTCCCACATCCAAAGTGCCAAGAGAGAGCTTGCTCTCCCTGTCTTTGAGTACTGTTTTCACTGTCCCGGTTACCTCTTTGCTAACATTCTCTTCAGAGCCGCAGTGAAACCAGGAACCACGTGGAGAAGGCACCCACACTGAAAGTGCCTGGAGGGAACACTGGGGCTTCTTCTCAGTGTCTCTGACATAGGGATTCACTGTCCCGGGAAAGTCTCTGCTAACACCGTGCAGAGCGCTGTGCCCAATGTACAGAAACGTCTTGCGGTATCTCCTACAGGGAAAGTGCCAGGAGGGAATTGTGGAGCTTGTTCTCAGTGTCTCTGAGAATTGCTCTGATTATCCGTGTGACCTCTTTGCTAAGACTCTCCAGAGAGACGTCCTCAAAACAAACACACATCTTGACATATCTCCCACATTGATCGCAGTGTCTCCAGAAACGGCATTCAAGGAGCCAGGACCTTTTCTCCCTACACTGTCCATTGAGTTGTCCTCAAACCAATATACATCCTGCTATATCTCCCACATGGAAAGTGCCAGGAGGGAGAAGTGGGGATTATGTTTAGACTTTCTCGGAACTGCTTCAAATCAACTAGATATCTTTGTGCTGTAAATCTCCCAACAGCCAAGCGCAAAAGCAGCAAACATCTCGCTGTATGTCCCACATCCAAAGTGCCAAGAGAGAGCTTGCTCTCCCTGTCTTTGAGTACTGTTTTCACTGTCCCGGTTACCTCTTTGCTAACATTCTCTTCAGAGCCGCAGTGAAACCAGGAACCACGTGGAGAAGGCACCCACACTGAAAGTGCCTGGAGGGAACATTGGGGCTTCTTCTCAGTGTCTCTGACATAGGGTTTCACTGTCCCGGGAAAGTCTCTGCTAACACCGTGCAGAGCGCTGTGCCCAATGTACAGAAACGTCTTGCGGTATCTCCTACAGGGAAAGTGCCAGGAGGGAATTGTGGAGCTTGTTCTCAGTGTCTCTGAGAATTGCTCTGATTATCTGTGTGACCTCTTTGCTAAGACTCTCCAGAGAGACGTCCTCAAAACAAACACACATCTTGACATATCTCCCACATTGATCGCAGTGTCTCCAGAAACGGCATTCAAGGAGCCAGGACCTTTTCTCCCTACACTGTCCATTGAGTTGTCCTCAAAACCAATATACATCCTGCTATATCTCCCACATGGAAAGTGCCAGGAGGGAGAAGTGGGGATTATGTTTAGACTTTCTCGGAACTGCTTCAAATCAACTAGATATCTTTGTGCTGTAAATCTCCCAACAGCCAAACGCAAAAGCAGCAAACATCTCGCTGTATGTCCCACATCCAAAGTGCCAAGAGAGAGCTTGCTCTCCCTGTCTTTGAGTACTGTTTTCACTGTCCCGGTTACCTCTTTGCTAACATTCTCTTCAGAGCCGCAGTGAAACCAGGAACCACGTGGAGAAGGCACCCACACTGAAAGTGCCTGGAGGGAACATTGGGGCTTCTTCTCAGTGTCTCTGACATAGGGTTTCACTGTCCCGGGAAAGTCTCTGCTAACACCGTGCAGAGCGCTGTGCCCAATGTACAGAAACGTCTTGCGGTATCTCCTACAGGGAAAGTGCCAGGAGGGAATTGTCGAGCTTGTTCTCAGTGTCTCTGAGAATTGCTCTGATTATCCCTGTGACCTCTTTGCTAAGACTCTCCAGAGAGACGTCCTCAAAACAAACACACATCTTGACATATCTCCCACATTGATCGCAGTGTCTCCAGAAACGGCATTCAAGGAGCCAGGACCTTTTCTCCCTACACTGTCCATTGAGTTGTCCTCAAAACCAATATACATCCTGCTATATCTCCCACATGGAAAGTGCCAGGAGGGAGAAGTGGGGATTATGTTTAGACTTTCTCGGAACTGCTTCAAATCAACTAGATATCTTTGTGCTGTAAATCTCCCAACAGCCAAGCGCAAAAGCAGCAAACATCTCGCTGTATGTCCCACATCCAAAGTGCCAAGAGAGAGCTTGCTCTCCCTGTCTTTGAGTACTGTTTTCACTGTCCCGGTTACCTCTTTGCTAACATTCTCTTCAGAGCCGCAGTGAAACCAGGAACCACGTGGAGAAGGCACCCACACTGAAAGTGCCTGGAGGGAACATTGGGGCTTCTTCTCAGTGTCTCTGACATAGGGTTTCACTGTCGCGGGAAAGTCTCTGCTAACACCGTGCAGAGCGCTGTGCCCAATGTACAGAAACGTCTTGCGGTATCTCCTACAGGGAAAGTGCCAGGAGGGAATTGTGGAGCTTGTTCTCAGTGTCTCTGAGAATTGCTCTGATTAGCTGTGTGACCTCTTTGCTAAGACTCTCCAGAGAGACGTCCTCAAAACAAACACACATCTTGACATATCTCCCACATTGATCGCAGTGTCTCCAGAAACGGCATTCAAGGAGCCAGGACCTTTTCTCCCTACACTGTCCATTGAGTTGTCCTCAAAACCAATATACATCCTGCTATATCTCCCACATGGAAAGTGCCAGGAGGGAGAAGTGGGGATTATGTTTAGACTTTCTCGGAACTGCTTCAAATCAACTAGATATCTTTGTGCTGTAAATCTCCCAACAGCCAAACGCAAAAGCAGCAAACATCTCGCTGTATGTCCCACATCCAAAGTGCCAAGAGAGAGCTTGCTCTCCCTGTCTTTGAGTACTGTTTTCACTGTCCCGGTTACCTCTTTGCTAACATTCTCTTCAGAGCCGCAGTGAAACCAGGAACCACGTGGAGAAGGCACCCACACTGAAAGTGCCTGGAGGGAACATTGGGGCTTCTTCTCAGTGTCTCTGACATAGGGTTTCACTGTCCCGGGAAAGTCTCTGCTAACACCGTGCAGAGCGCTGTGCCCAATGTACAGAAACGTCTTGCGGTATCTCCTACAGGGAAAGTGCCAGGAGGGAATTGTGGAGCTTGTTCTCAGTGTCTCTGAGAATTGCTCTGATTATCTGTGTGACCTCTTTGCTAAGACTCTCCAGAGAGACGTCCTCAAAACAAACACACATCTTGACATATCTCCCACATTGATCGCAGTGTCTCCAGAAACGGCATTCAAGGAGCCAGGACCTTTTCTCCCTACACTGTCCATTGAGTTGTCCTCAAAACCAATATACATCCTGCTATATCTCCCACATGGAAAGTGCCAGGAGGGAGAAGTGGGGATTATGTTTAGACTTTCTCGGAACTGCTTCAAATCAACTAGATATCTTTGTGCTGTAAATCTCCCAACAGCCAAGCGCAAAAGCAGCAAACATCTCGCTGTATGTCCCACATCGAAAGTGCCAAGAGAGAGCTTGCTCTCCCTGTCTTTGAGTACTGTTTTCACTGTCCCGGTTACCTCTTTGCTAACATTCTCTTCAGAGCCGCAGTGAAACCAGGAACCACGTGGAGAAGGCACCCACACTGAAAGTGCCTGGAGGGAACATTGGGGCTTCTTCTCAGTGTCTCTGACATAGGGTTTCACTGTCGCGGGAAAGTCTCTGCTAACACCGTGCAGAGCGCTGTGCCCAATGTACAGAAACGTCTTGCGGTATCTCCTACAGGGAAAGTGCCAGGAGGGAATTGTCGAGCTTGTTCTCAGTGTCTCTGAGAATTGCTCTGATTATCCCTGTGACCTCTTTGCTAAGACTCTCCAGAGAGCCGTCCTCAAAACAAACACACATCTTGACATATCTCCCACATTGATCGCAGTGTCTCCAGAAACGGCATTCAAGGAGCCAGGACCTTTTCTCCCTACACTGTCCATTGAGTTGTCCTCAAAACCAATATACATCCTGCTATATCTCCCACATGGAAAGTGCCAGGAGGGAGAAGTGGGGATTATGTTTAGACTTTCTCGGAACTGCTTCAAATCAACTAGATATCTTTGTGCTGTAAATCTCCCAACAGCCAAGCGCAAAAGCAGCAAACATCTCGCTGTATGTCCCACATCCAAAGTGCCAAGAGAGAGCTTGCTCTCCCTGTCTTTGAGTACTGTTTTCACTGTCCCGGTTACCTCTTTGCTAACATTCTCTTCAGAGCCGCAGTGAAACCAGGAACCACGTGGAGAAGGCACCCACACTGAAAGTGCCTGGAGGGAACATTGGGGCTTCTTCTCAGTGTCTCTGACATAGGGTTTCACTGTCGCGGGAAAGTCTCTGCTAACACCGTGCAGAGCGCTGTGCCCAATGTACAGAAACGTCTTGCGGTATCTCCTACAGGGAAAGTGCCAGGAGGGAATTGTCGAGCTTGTTCTCAGTGTCTCTGAGAATTGCTCTGATTATCCCTGTGACCTCTTTGCTAAGACTCTCCAGAGAGCCGTCCTCAAAACAAACACACATCTTGACATATCTCCCACATTGATCGCAGTGTCTCCAGAAACGGCATTCAAGGAGCCAGGACCTTTTCTCCCTACACTGTCCATTGAGTTGTCCTCAAAACCAATATACATCCTGCTATATCTCCCACATGGAAAGTGCCAGGAGGGAGAAGTGGGGATTATGTTTAGACTTTCTCGGAACTGCTTCAAATCAACTAGATATCTTTGTGCTGTAAATCTCCCAACAGCCAAACGCAAAAGCAGCAAACATCTCGCTGTATGTCCCACATCGAAAGTGCCAAGAGAGAGCTTGCTCTCCCTGTCTTTGAGTACTGTTTTCACTGTCCCGGTTACCTCTTTGCTAACATTCTCTTCAGAGCCGCAGTGAAACCAGGAACCACGTGGAGAAGGCACCCACACTGAAAGTGCCTGGAGGGAACACTGGGGCTTCTTCTCAGTGTCTCTGACATAGGGATTCACTGTCCCGGGAAAGTCTCTGCTAACACTGTGCAGAGCGCTGTGCCCAATGTACAGAAACGTCTTGCGGTATCTCCTACAGGGAAAGTGCCAGGAGGGAATTGTCGAGCTTGTTCTCAGTGTCTCTGAGAATTGCTCTGATTATCCGTGTGACCTCTTTGCTAAGACTCTCCAGAGAGACGTCCTCAAAACAAACACACATCTTGACATATCTCCCACATTGATCGCAGTGTCTCCAGAAACGGCATTCAAGGAGCCAGGACCTTTTCTCCCTACACTGTCCATTGAGTTGTCCTCAAAACCAATATACATCCTGCTATATCTCCCACATGGAAAGTGCCAGGAGGGAGAAGTGGGGATTATGTTTAGACTTTCTCGGAACTGCTTCAAATCAACTAGATATCTTTGTGCTGTAAATCTCCCAACAGCCAAGCGCAAAAGCAGCAAACATCTCGCTGTATGTCCCACATCCAAAGTGCCAAGAGAGAGCTTGCTCTCCCTGTCTTTGAGTACTGTTTTCACTGTCCCGGTTACCTCTTTGCTAACATTCTCTTCAGAGCCGCAGTGAAACCAGGAACCACGTGGAGAAGGCACCCACACTGAAAGTGCCTGGAGGGAACATTGGGGCTTCTTCTCAGTGTCTCTGACATAGGGTTTCACTGTCGCGGGAAAGTCTCTGCTAACACCGTGCAGAGCGCTGTGCCCAATGTACAGAAACGTCTTGCGGTATCTCCTACAGGGAAAGTGCCAGGAGGGAATTGTGGAGCTTGTTCTCAGTGTCTCTGAGAATTGCTCTGATTATCTGTGTGACCTCTTTGCTAAGACTCTCCAGAGAGACGTCCTCAAAACAAACACACATCTTGACATATCTCCCACATTGATCGCAGTGTCTCCAGAAACGGCATTCAAGGAGCCAGGACCTTTTCTCCCTACACTGTCCATTGAGTTGTCCTCAAAACCAATATACATCCTGCTATATCTCCCACATGGAAAGTGCCAGGAGGGAGAAGTGGGGATTATGTTTAGACTTTCTCGGAACTGCTTCAAATCAACTAGATATCTTTGTGCTGTAAATCTCCCAACAGCCAAGCGCAAAAGCAGCAAACATCTCGCTGTATGTCCCACATCGAAAGTGCCAAGAGAGAGCTTGCTCTCCCTGTCTTTGAGTACTGTTTTCACTGTCCCGGTTACCTCTTTGCTAACATTCTCTTCAGAGCCGCAGTGAAACCAGGAACCACGTGGAGAAGGCACCCACACTGAAAGTGCCTGGAGGGAACATTGGGGCTTCTTCTCAGTGTCTCTGACATAGGGTTTCACTGTCGCGGGAAAGTCTCTGCTAACACCGTGCAGAGCGCTGTGCCCAATGTACAGAAACGTCTTGCGGTATCTCCTACAGGGAAAGTGCCAGGAGGGAATTGTCGAGCTTGTTCTCAGTGTCTCTGAGAATTGCTCTGATTATCTGTGTGACCTCTTTGCTAAGACTCTCCAGAGAGCCGTCCTCAAAACAAACACACATCTTGACATATCTCCCACATTGATCGCAGTGTCTCCAGAAACGGCATTCAAGGAGCCAGGACCTTTTCTCCCTACACTGTCCATTGAGTTGTCCTCAAAACCAATATACATCCTGCTATATCTCCCACATGGAAAGTGCCAGGAGGGAGAAGTGGGGATTATGTTTAGACTTTCTCGGAACTGCTTCAAATCAACTAGATATCTTTGTGCTGTAAATCTCCCAACAGCCAAACGCAAAAGCAGCAAACATCTCGCTGTATGTCCCACATCCAAAGTGCCAAGAGAGAGCTTGCTCTCCCTGTCTTTGAGTACTGTTTTCACTGTCCCGGTTACCTCTTTGCTAACATTCTCTTCAGAGCCGCAGTGAAACCAGGAACCACGTGGAGAAGGCACCCACACTGAAAGTGCCTGGAGGGAACATTGGGGCTTCTTCTCAGTGTCTCTGACATAGGGTTTCACTGTCCCGGGAAAGTCTCTGCTAACACCGTGCAGAGCGCTGTGCCCAATGTACAGAAACGTCTTGCGGTATCTCCTACAGGGAAAGTGCCAGGAGGGAATTGTCGAGCTTGTTCTCAGTGTCTCTGAGAATTGCTCTGATTATCCCTGTGACCTCTTTGCTAAGACTCTCCAGAGAGACGTCCTCAAAACAAACACACATCTTGACATATCTCCCACATTGATCGCAGTGTCTCCAGAAACGGCATTCAAGGAGCCAGGACCTTTTCTCCCTACACTGTCCATTGAGTTGTCCTCAAAACCAATATACATCCTGCTATATCTCCCACATGGAAAGTGCCAGGAGGGAGAAGTGGGGATTATGTTTAGACTTTCTCGGAACTGCTTCAAATCAACTAGATATCTTTGTGCTGTAAATCTCCCAACAGCCAAGCGCAAAAGCAGCAAACATCTCGCTGTATGTCCCACATCCAAAGTGCCAAGAGAGAGCTTGCTCTCCCTGTCTTTGAGTACTGTTTTCACTGTCCCGGTTACCTCTTTGCTAACATTCTCTTCAGAGCTGCAGTGAAACCAGGAACCACGTGGAGAAGGCACCCACACTGAAAGTGCCTGGAGGGAACATTGGGGCTTCTTCTCAGTGTCTCTGACATAGGGTTTCACTGTCCCGGGAAAGTCTCTGCTAACACCGTGCAGAGCGCTGTGCCCAATGTACAGAAACGTCTTGCGGTATCTCCTACAGGGAAAGTGCCAGGAGGGAATTGTCGAGCTTGTTCTCAGTGTCTCTGAGAATTGCTCTGATTATCCCTGTGACCTCTTTGCTAAGACTCTCCAGAGAGACGTCCTCAAAACAAACACACATCTTGACATATCTCCCACATTGATCGCAGTGTCTCCAGAAAGGGCATTCAAGGAGCCAGGACCTTTTCTCCCTACACTGTCCATTGAGTTGTCCTCAAAACCAATATACATCCTGCTATATCTCCCACATGGAAAGTGCCAGGAGGGAGAAGTGGGGATTATGTTTAGACTTTCTCGGAACTGCTTCAAATCAACTAGATATCTTTGTGCTGTAAATCTCCCAACAGCCAAGCGCAAAAGCAGCAAACATCTCGCTGTATGTCCCACATCGAAAGTGCCAAGAGAGAGCTTGCTCTCCCTGTCTTTGAGTACTGTTTTCACTGTCCCGGTTACCTCTTTGCTAACATTCTCTTCAGAGCCGCAGTGAAACCAGGAACCACGTGGAGAAGGCACCCACACTGAAAGTGCCTGGAGGGAACATTGGGGCTTCTTCTCAGTGTCTCTGACATAGGGTTTCACTGTCCCGGGAAAGTCTCTGCTAACACCGTGCAGAGCGCTGTGCCCAATGTACAGAAACGTCTTGCGGTATCTCCTACAGGGAAAGTGCCAGGAGGGAATTGTGGAGCTTGTTCTCAGTGTCTCTGAGAATTGCTCTGATTATCTGTGTGACCTCTTTGCTAAGACTCTCCAGAGAGACGTCCTCAAAACAAACACACATCTTGACATATCTCCCACATTGATCGCAGTGTCTCCAGAAACGGCATTCAAGGAGCCAGGACCTTTCCTCCCTACACTGTCCATTGAGTTGTCCTCAAAACCAATATACATCCTGCTATATCTCCCACATGGAAAGTGCCAGGAGGGAGAAGTGGGGATTATGTTTAGACTTTCTCGGAACTGCTTCAAATCAACTAGATATCTTTGTGCTGTAAATCTCCCAACAGCCAAGCGCAAAAGCAGCAAACATCTCGCTGTATGTCCCACATCCAAAGTGCCAAGAGAGAGCTTGCTCTCCCTGTCTTTGAGTACTGTTTTCACTGTCCCGGTTACCTCTTTGCTAACATTCTCTTCAGAGCCGCAGTGAAACCAGGAACCACGTGGAGAAGGCACCCACACTGAAAGTGCCTGGAGGGAACATTGGGGCTTCTTCTCAGTGTCTCTGACATAGGGTTTCACTGTCCCGGGAAAGTCTCTGCTAACACCGTGCAGAGCGCTGTGCCCAATGTACAGAAACGTCTTGCGGTATCTCCTACAGGGAAAGTGCCAGGAGGGAATTGTGGAGCTTGTTCTCAGTGTCTCTGAGAATTGCTCTGATTATCCCTGTGACCTCTTTGCTAAGACTCTCCAGAGAGACGTCCTCAAAACAAACACACATCTTGACATATCTCCCACATTGATCGCAGTGTCTCCAGAAACGGCATTCAAGGAGCCAGGACCTTTTCTCCCTACACTGTCCATTGAGTTGTCCTCAAAACCAATATACATCCTGCTATATCTCCCACATGGAAAGTGCCAGGAGGGAGAAGTGGGGATTATGTTTAGACTTTCTCGGAACTGCTTCAAATCAACTAGATATCTTTGTGCTGTAAATCTCCCAACAGCCAAACGCAAAAGCAGCAAACATCTCGCTGTATGTCCCACATCGAAAGTGCCAAGAGAGAGCTTGCTCTCCCTGTCTTTGAGTACTGTTTTCACTGTCCCGGTTACCTCTTTGCTAACATTCTCTTCAGAGCCGCAGTGAAACCAGGAACCACGTGGAGAAGGCACCCACACTGAAAGTGCCTGGAGGGAACATTGGGGCTTCTTCTCAGTGTCTCTGACATAGGGTTTCACTGTCGCGGGAAAGTCTCTGCTAACACCGTGCAGAGCGCTGTGCCCAATGTACAGAAACGTCTTGCGGTATCTCCTACAGGGAAAGTGCCAGGAGGGAATTGTCGAGCTTGTTCTCAGTGTCTCTGAGAATTGCTCTGATTATCCCTGTGACCTCTTTGCTAAGACTCTCCAGAGAGCCGTCCTCAAAACAAACACACATCTTGACATATCTCCCACATTGATCGCAGTGTCTCCAGAAACGGCATTCAAGGAGCCAGGACCTTTTCTCCCTACACTGTCCATTGAGTTGTCCTCAAAACCAATATACATCCTGCTATATCTCCCACATGGAAAGTGCCAGGAGGGAGAAGTGGGGATTATGTTTAGACTTTCTCGGAACTGCTTCAAATCAACTAGATATCTTTGTGCTGTAAATCTCCCAACAGCCAAACGCAAAAGCAGCAAACATCTCGCTGTATGTCCCACATCCAAAGTGCCAAGAGAGAGCTTGCTCTCCCTGTCTTTGAGTACTGTTTTCACTGTCCCGGTTACCTCTTTGCTAACATTCTCTTCAGAGCCGCAGTGAAACCAGGAACCACGTGGAGAAGGCACCCACACTGAAAGTGCCTGGAGGGAACATTGGGGCTTCTTCTCAGTGTCTCTGACATAGGGTTTCACTGTCCCGGGAAAGTCTCTGCTAACACCGTGCAGAGCGCTGTGCCCAATGTACAGAAACGTCTTGCGGTATCTCCTACAGGGAAAGTGCCAGGAGGGAATTGTCGAGCTTGTTCTCAGTGTCTCTGAGAATTGCTCTGATTATCCCTGTGACCTCTTTGCTAAGACTCTCCAGAGAGACGTCCTCAAAACAAACACACATCTTGACATATCTCCCACATTGATCGCAGTGTCTCCAGAAACGGCATTCAAGGAGCCAGGAACTTTTCTCCCTACACTGTCCATTGAGTTGTCCTCAAAACCAATATACATCCTGCTATATCTCCCACATGGAAAGTGCCAGGAGGGAGAAGTGGGGATTATGTTTAGACTTTCTCGGAACTGCTTCAAATCAACTAGATATCTTTGTGCTGTAAATCTCCCAACAGCCAAGCGCAAAAGCAGCAAACATCTCGCTGTATGTCCCACATCCAAAGTGCCAAGAGAGAGCTTGCTCTCCCTGTCTTTGAGTACTGTTTTCACTGTCCCGGTTACCTCTTTGCTAACATTCTCTTCAGAGCCGCAGTGAAACCAGGAACCACGTGGAGAAGGCACCCACACTGAAAGTGCCTGGAGGGAACATTGGGGCTTCTTCTCAGTGTCTCTGACATAGGGTTTCACTGTCCCGGGAAAGTCTCTGCTAACACCCTGCAGAGCGCTGTGCCCAATGTACAGAAACGTCTTGCGGTATCTCCTACAGGGAAAGTGCCAGGAGGGAATTGTGGAGCTTGTTCTCAGTGTCTCTGAGAATTGCTCTGATTATCCGTGTGACCTCTTTGCTAAGACTCTCCAGAGAGACGTCCTCAAAACAAACACACATCTTGACATATCTCCCACATTGATCGCAGTGTCTCCAGAAACGGCATTCAAGGAGCCAGGACCTTTTCTCCCTACACTGTCCATTGAGTTGTCCTCAAAACCAATATACATCCTGCTATATCTCCCACATGGAAAGTGCCAGGAGGGAGAAGTGGGGATTATGTTTAGACTTTCTCGGAACTGCTTCAAATCAACTAGATATCTTTGTGCTGTAAATCTCCCAACAGCCAAGCGCAAAAGCAGCAAACATCTCGCTGTATGTCCCACATCCAAAGTGCCAAGAGAGAGCTTGCTCTCCCTGTCTTTGAGTACTGTTTTCACTGTCCCGGTTACCTCTTTGCTAACATTCTCTTCAGAGCCGCAGTGAAACCAGGAACCACGTGGAGAAGGCACCCACACTGAAAGTGCCTGGAGGGAACATTGGGGCTTCTTCTCAGTGTCTCTGACATAGGGTTTCACTGTCCCGGGAAAGTCTCTGCTAACACCGTGCAGAGCGCTGTGCCCAATGTACAGAAACGTCTTGCGGTATCTCCTACAGGGAAAGTGCCAGGAGGGAATTGTCGAGCTTGTTCTCAGTGTCTCTGAGAATTGCTCTGATTATCTGTGTGACCTCTTTGCTAAGACTCTCCAGAGAGCCGTCCTCAAAACAAACACACATCTTGACATATCTCCCACATTGATCGCAGTGTCTCCAGAAACGGCATTCAAGGAGCCAGGACCTTTTCTCCCTACACTGTCCATTGAGTTGTCCTCAAAACCAATATACATCCTGCTATATCTCCCACATGGAAAGTGCCAGGAGGGAGAAGTGGGGATTATGTTTAGACTTTCTCGGAACTGCTTCAAATCAACTAGATATCTTTGTGCTGTAAATCTCCCAACAGCCAAGCGCAAAAGCAGCAAACATCTCGCTGTATGTCCCACATCCAAAGTGCCAAGAGAGAGCTTGCTCTCCCTGTCTTTGAGTACTGTTTTCACTGTCCCGGTTACCTCTTTGCTAACATTCTCTTCAGAGCCGCAGTGAAACCAGGAACCACGTGGAGAAGGCACCCACACTGAAAGTGCCTGGAGGGAACATTGGGGCTTCTTCTCAGTGTCTCTGACATAGGGTTTCACTGTCCCGGGAAAGTCTCTGCTAACACCGTGCAGAGCGCTGTGCCCAATGTACAGAAACGTCTTGCGGTATCTCCTACAGGGAAAGTGCCAGGAGGGAATTGTCGAGCTTGTTCTCAGTGTCTCTGAGAATTGCTCTGATTATCCGTGTGACCTCTTTGCTAAGACTCTCCAGAGAGCCGTCCTCAAAACAAACACACATCTTGACATATCTCCCACATTGATCGCAGTGTCTCCAGAAACGGCATTCAAGGAGCCAGGACCTTTTCTCCCTACACTGTCCATTGAGTTGTCCTCAAAACCAATATACATCCTGCTATATCTCCCACATGGAAAGTGCCAGGAGGGAGAAGTGGGGATTATGTTTAGACTTTCTCGGAACTGCTTCAAATCAACTAGATATCTTTGTGCTGTAAATCTCCCAACAGCCAAACGCAAAAGCAGCAAACATCTCGCTGTATGTCCCACATCCAAAGTGCCAAGAGAGAGCTTGCTCTCCCTGTCTTTGAGTACTGTTTTCACTGTCCCGGTTACCTCTTTGCTAACATTCTCTTCAGAGCCGCAGTGAAACCAGGAACCACGTGGAGAAGGCACCCACACTGAAAGTGCCTGGAGGGAACATTGGGGCTTCTTCTCAGTGTCTCTGACATAGGGTTTCACTGTCGCGGGAAAGTCTCTGCTAACACCGTGCAGAGTGCTGTGCCCAATGTACAGAAACGTCTTGCGGTATCTCCTACAGGGAAAGTGCCAGGAGGGAATTGTGGAGCTTGTTCTCAGTGTCTCTGAGAATTGCTCTGATTATCCGTGTGACCTCTTTGCTAAGACTCTCCAGAGAGACGTCCTCAAAACAAACACACATCTTGACATATCTCCCACATTGATCGCAGTGTCTCCAGAAACGGCATTCAAGGAGCCAGGACCTTTTCTCCCTACACTGTCCATTGAGTTGTCCTCAAAACCAATATACATCCTGCTATATCTCCCACATGGAAAGTGCCAGGAGGGAGAAGTGGGGATTATGTTTAGACTTTCTCGGAACTGCTTCAAATCAACTAGATATCTTTGTGCTGTAAATCTCCCAACAGCCAAGCGCAAAAGCAGCAAACATCTCGCTGTATGTCCCACATCCAAAGTGCCAAGAGAGAGCTTGCTCTCCCTGTCTTTGAGTACTGTTTTCACTGTCCCGGTTACCTCTTTGCTAACATTCTCTTCAGAGCCGCAGTGAAACCAGGAACCACGTGGAGAAGGCACCCACACTGAAAGTGCCTGGAGGGAACATTGGGGCTTCTTCTCAGTGTCTCTGACATAGGGTTTCACTGTCGCGGGAAAGTCTCTGCTAACACCGTGCAGAGCGCTGTGCCCAATGTACAGAAACGTCTTGCGGTATCTCCTACAGGGAAAGTGCCAGGAGGGAATTGTGGAGCTTGGTCTCAGTGTCTCTGAGAATTGCTCTGATTATCCGTGTGACCTCTTTGCTAAGACTCTCCAGAGAGCCGTCCTCAAAACAAACACACATCTTGACATATCTCCCACATTGATCGCAGTGTCTCCAGAAACGGCATTCAAGGAGCCAGGACCTTTTCTCCCTACACTGTCCATTGAGTTGTCCTCAAAACCAATATACATCCTGCTATATCTCCCACATGGAAAGTGCCAGGAGGGAGAAGTGGGGATTATGTTTAGACTTTCTCGGAACTGCTTCAAATCAACTAGATATCTTTGTGCTGTAAATCTCCCAACAGCCAAACGCAAAAGCAGCAAACATCTCGCTGTATGTCCCACATCGAAAGTGCCAAGAGAGAGCTTGCTCTCCCTGTCTTTGAGTACTGTTTTCACTGTCCCGGTTACCTCTTTGCTAACATTCTCTTCAGAGCCGCAGTGAAACCAGGAACCACGTGGAGAAGGCACCCACACTGAAAGTGCCTGGAGGGAACATTGGGGCTTCTTCTCAGTGTCTCTGACATAGGGTTTCACTGTCCCGGGAAAGTCTCTGCTAACACCGTGCAGAGTGCTGTGCCCAATGTACAGAAACGTCTTGCGGTATCTCCTACAGGGAAAGTGCCAGGAGGGAATTGTGGAGCTTGTTCTCAGTGTCTCTGAGAATTGCTCTGATTATCCGTGTGACCTCTTTGCTAAGACTCTCCAGAGAGACGTCCTCAAAACAAACACACATCTTGACATATCTCCCACATTGATCGCAGTGTCTCCAGAAACGGCATTCAAGGAGCCAGGACCTTTTCTCCCTACACTGTCCATTGAGTTGTCCTCAAACCAATATACATCCTGCTATATCTCCCACATGGAAAGTGCCAGGAGGGAGAAGTGGGGATTATGTTTAGACTTTCTCGGAACTGCTTCAAATCAACTAGATATCTTTGTGCTGTAAATCTCCCAACAGCCAAGCGCAAAAGCAGCAAACATCTCGCTGTATGTCCCACATCCAAAGTGCCAAGAGAGAGCTTGCTCTCCCTGTCTTTGAGTACTGTTTTCACTGTCCCGGTTACCTCTTTGCTAACATTCTCTTCAGAGCCGCAGTGAAACCAGGAACCACGTGGAGAAGGCACCCACACTGAAAGTGCCTGGAGGGAACATTGGGGCTTCTTCTCAGTGTCTCTGACATAGGGTTTCACTGTCGCGGGAAAGTCTCTGCTAACACCGTGCAGAGTGCTGTGCCCAATGTACAGAAACGTCTTGCGGTATCTCCTACAGGGAAAGTGCCAGGAGGGAATTGTGGAGCTTGTTCTCAGTGTCTCTGAGAATTGCTCTGATTATCTGTGTGACCTCTTTGCTAAGACTCTCCAGAGAGACGTCCTCAAAACAAACACACATCTTGACATATCTCCCACATTGATCGCAGTGTCTCCAGAAACGGCATTCAAGGAGCCAGGACCTTTTCTCCCTACACTGTCCATTGAGTTGTCCTCAAAACCAATATACATCCTGCTATATCTCCCACATGGAAAGTGCCAGGAGGGAGAAGTGGGGATTATGTTTAGACTTTCTCGGAACTGCTTCAAATCAACTAGATATCTTTGTGCTGTAAATCTCCCAACAGCCAAGCGCAAAAGCAGCAAACATCTCGCTGTATGTCCCACATCGAAAGTGCCAAGAGAGAGCTTGCTCTCCCTGTCTTTGAGTACTGTTTTCACTGTCCCGGTTACCTCTTTGCTAACATTCTCTTCAGAGCCGCAGTGAAACCAGGAACCACGTGGAGAAGGCACCCACACTGAAAGTGCCTGGAGGGAACATTGGGGCTTCTTCTCAGTGTCTCTGACATAGGGTTTCACTGTCGCGGGAAAGTCTCTGCTAACACCCTGCAGAGCGCTGTGCCCAATGTACAGAAACGTCTTGCGGTATCTCCTACAGGGAAAGTGCCAGGAGGGAATTGTGGAGCTTGGTCTCAGTGTCTCTGAGAATTGCTCTGATTATCCGTGTGACCTCTTTGCTAAGACTCTCCAGAGAGCCGTCCTCAAAACAAACACACATCTTGACATATCTCCCACATTGATCGCAGTGTCTCCAGAAACGGCATTCAAGGAGCCAGGACCTTTTCTCCCTACACTGTCCATTGAGTTGTCCTCAAAACCAATATACATCCTGCTATATCTCCCACATGGAAAGTGCCAGGAGGGAGAAGTGGGGATTATGTTTAGACTTTCTCGGAACTGCTTCAAATCAACTAGATATCTTTGTGCTGTAAATCTCCCAACAGCCAAACGCAAAAGCAGCAAACATCTCGCTGTATGTCCCACATCGAAAGTGCCAAGAGAGAGCTTGCTCTCCCTGTCTTTGAGTACTGTTTTCACTGTCCCGGTTACCTCTTTGCTAACATTCTCTTCAGAGCCGCAGTGAAACCAGGAACCACGTGGAGAAGGCACCCACACTGAAAGTGCCTGGAGGGAACATTGGGGCTTCTTCTCAGTGTCTCTGACATAGGGTTTCACTGTCGCGGGAAAGTCTCTGCTAACACCGTGCAGAGTGCTGTGCCCAATGTACAGAAACGTCTTGCGGTATCTCCTACAGGGAAAGTGCCAGGAGGGAATTGTGGAGCTTGTTCTCAGTGTCTCTGAGAATTGCTCTGATTATCCCTGTGACCTCTTTGCTAAGACTCTCCAGAGAGACGTCCTCAAAACAAACACACATCTTGACATATCTCCCACATTGATCGCAGTGTCTCCAGAAACGGCATTCAAGGAGCCAGGACCTTTTCTCCCTACACTGTCCATTGAGTTGTCCTCAAAACCAATATACATCCTGCTATATCTCCCACATGGAAAGTGCCAGGAGGGAGAAGTGGGGATTATGTTTAGACTTTCTCGGAACTGCTTCAAATCAACTAGATATCTTTGTGCTGTAAATCTCCCAACAGCCAAGCGCAAAAGCAGCAAACATCTCGCTGTATGTCCCACATCCAAAGTGCCAAGAGAGAGCTTGCTCTCCCTGTCTTTGAGTACTGTTTTCACTGTCCCGGTTACCTCTTTGCTAACATTCTCTTCAGAGCCGCAGTGAAACCAGGAACCACGTGGAGAAGGCACCCACACTGAAAGTGCCTGGAGGGAACATTGGGGCTTCTTCTCAGTGTCTCTGACATAGGGTTTCACTGTCCCGGGAAAGTCTCTGCTAACACCGTGCAGAGTGCTGTGCCCAATGTACAGAAACGTCTTGCGGTATCTCCTACAGGGAAAGTGCCAGGAGGGAATTGTCGAGCTTGTTCTCAGTGTCTCTGAGAATTGCTCTGATTATCCCTGTGACCTCTTTGCTAAGACTCTCCAGAGAGACGTCCTCAAAACAAACACACATCTTGACATATCTCCCACATTGATCGCAGTGTCTCCAGAAACGGCATTCAAGGAGCCAGGACCTTTTCTCCCTACACTGTCCATTGAGTTGTCCTCAAAACCAATATACATCCTGCTATATCTCCCACATGGAAAGTGCCAGGAGGGAGAAGTGGGGATTATGTTTAGACTTTCTCGGAACTGCTTCAAATCAACTAGATATCTTTGTGCTGTAAATCTCCCAACAGCCAAGCGCAAAAGCAGCAAACATCTCGCTGTATGTCCCACATCCAAAGTGCCAAGAGAGAGCTTGCTCTCCCTGTCTTTGAGTACTGTTTTCACTGTCCCGGTTACCTCTTTGCTAACATTCTCTTCAGAGCCGCAGTGAAACCAGGAACCACGTGGAGAAGGCACCCACACTGAAAGTGCCTGGAGGGAACATTGGGGCTTCTTCTCAGTGTCTCTGACATAGGGTTTCACTGTCGCGGGAAAGTCTCTGCTAACACCGTGCAGAGTGCTGTGCCCAATGTACAGAAACGTCTTGCGGTATCTCCTACAGGGAAAGTGCCAGGAGGGAATTGTGGAGCTTGTTCTCAGTGTCTCTGAGAATTGCTCTGATTATCTGTGTGACCTCTTTGCTAAGACTCTCCAGAGAGACGTCCTCAAAACAAACACACATCTTGACATATCTCCCACATTGATCGCAGTGTCTCCAGAAACGGCATTCAAGGAGCCAGGACCTTTTCTCCCTACACTGTCCATTGAGTTGTCCTCAAAACCAATATACATCCTGCTATATCTCCCACATGGAAAGTGCCAGGAGGGAGAAGTGGGGATTATGTTTAGACTTTCTCGGAACTGCTTCAAATCAACTAGATATCTTTGTGCTGTAAATCTCCCAACAGCCAAGCGCAAAAGCAGCAAACATCTCGCTGTATGTCCCACATCCAAAGTGCCAAGAGAGAGCTTGCTCTCCCTGTCTTTGAGTACTGTTTTCACTGTCCCGGTTACCTCTTTGCTAACATTCTCTTCAGAGCCGCAGTGAAACCAGGAACCACGTGGAGAAGGCACCCACACTGAAAGTGCCTGGAGGGAACATTGGGGCTTCTTCTCAGTGTCTCTGACATAGGGTTTCACTGTCGCGGGAAAGTCTCTGCTAACACCGTGCAGAGTGCTGTGCCCAATGTACAGAAACGTCTTGCGGTATCTCCTACAGGGAAAGTGCCAGGAGGGAATTGTGGAGCTTGTTCTCAGTGTCTCTGAGAATTGCTCTGATTATCTGTGTGACCTCTTTGCTAAGACTCTCCAGAGAGACGTCCTCAAAACAAACACACATCTTGACATATCTCCCACATTGATCGCAGTGTCTCCAGAAACGGCATTCAAGGAGCCAGGACCTTTTCTCCCTACACTGTCCATTGAGTTGTCCTCAAAACCAATATACATCCTGCTATATCTCCCACATGGAAAGTGCCAGGAGGGAGAAGTGGGGATTATGTTTAGACTTTCTCGGAACTGCTTCAAATCAACTAGATATCTTTGTGCTGTAAATCTCCCAACAGCCAAGCGCAAAAGCAGCAAACATCTCGCTGTATGTCCCACATCCAAAGTGCCAAGAGAGAGCTTGCTCTCCCTGTCTTTGAGTACTGTTTTCACTGTCCCGGTTACCTCTTTGCTAACATTCTCTTCAGAGCCGCAGTGAAACCAGGAACCACGTGGAGAAGGCACCCACACTGAAAGTGCCTGGAGGGAACATTGGGGCTTCTTCTCAGTGTCTCTGACATAGGGTTTCACTGTCCCGGGAAAGTCTCTGCTAACACCGTGCAGAGCGCTGTGCCCAATGTACAGAAACGTCTTGCGGTATCTCCTACAGGGAAAGTGCCAGGAGGGAATTGTCGAGCTTGTTCTCAGTGTCTCTGAGAATTGCTCTGATTATCCGTGTGACCTCTTTGCTAAGACTCTCCAGAGAGACGTCCTCAAAACAAACACACATCTTGACATATCTCCCACATTGATCGCAGTGTCTCCAGAAACGGCATTCAAGGAGCCAGGACCTTTTCTCCCTACACTGTCCATTGAGTTGTCCTCAAACCAATATACATCCTGCTATATCTCCCACATGGAAAGTGCCAGGAGGGAGAAGTGGGGATTATGTTTAGACTTTCTCGGAACTGCTTCAAATCAACTAGATATCTTTGTGCTGTAAATCTCCCAACAGCCAAACGCAAAAGCAGCAAACATCTCGCTGTATGTCCCACATCCAAAGTGCCAAGAGAGAGCTTGCTCTCCCTGTCTTTGAGTACTGTTTTCACTGTCCCGGTTACCTCTTTGCTAACATTCTCTTCAGAGCCGCAGTGAAACCAGGAACCACGTGGAGAAGGCACCCACACTGAAAGTGCCTGGAGGGAACATTGGGGCTTCTTCTCAGTGTCTCTGACATAGGGTTTCACTGTCCCGGGAAAGTCTCTGCTAACACCGTGCAGAGTGCTGTGCCCAATGTACAGAAACGTCTTGCGGTATCTCCTACAGGGAAAGTGCCAGGAGGGAATTGTGGAGCTTGTTCTCAGTGTCTCTGAGAATTGCTCTGATTATCCCTGTGACCTCTTTGCTAAGACTCTCCAGAGAGACGTCCTCAAAACAAACACACATCTTGACATATCTCCCACATTGATCGCAGTGTCTCCAGAAACGGCATTCAAGGAGCCAGGACCTTTTCTCCCTACACTGTCCATTGAGTTGTCCTCAAAACCAATATACATCCTGCTATATCTCCCACATGGAAAGTGCCAGGAGGGAGAAGTGGGGATTATGTTTAGACTTTCTCGGAACTGCTTCAAATCAACTAGATATCTTTGTGCTGTAAATCTCCCAACAGCCAAGCGCAAAAGCAGCAAACATCTCGCTGTATGTCCCACATCCAAAGTGCCAAGAGAGAGCTTGCTCTCCCTGTCTTTGAGTACTGTTTTCACTGTCCCGGTTACCTCTTTGCTAACATTCTCTTCAGAGCCGCAGTGAAACCAGGAACCACGTGGAGAAGGCACCCACACTGAAAGTGCCTGGAGGGAACATTGGGGCTTCTTCTCAGTGTCTCTGACATAGGGTTTCACTGTCGCGGGAAAGTCTCTGCTAACACCGTGCAGAGCGCTGTGCCCAATGTACAGAAACGTCTTGCGGTATCTCCTACAGGGAAAGTGCCAGGAGGGAATTGTGGAGCTTGTTCTCAGTGTCTCTGAGAATTGCTCTGATTATCCCTGTGACCTCTTTGCTAAGACTCTCCAGAGAGACGTCCTCAAAACAAACACACATCTTGACATATCTCCCACATTGATCGCAGTGTCTCCAGAAACGGCATTCAAGGAGCCAGGACCTTTTCTCCCTACACTGTCCATTGAGTTGTCCTCAAAACCAATATACATCCTGCTATATCTCCCACATGGAAAGTGCCAGGAGGGAGAAGTGGGGATTATGTTTAGACTTTCTCGGAACTGCTTCAAATCAACTAGATATCTTTGTGCTGTAAATCTCCCAACAGCCAAGCGCAAAAGCAGCAAACATCTCGCTGTATGTCCCACATCCAAAGTGCCAAGAGAGAGCTTGCTCTCCCTGTCTTTGAGTACTGTTTTCACTGTCCCGGTTACCTCTTTGCTAACATTCTCTTCAGAGCCGCAGTGAAACCAGGAACCACGTGGAGAAGGCACCCACACTGAAAGTGCCTGGAGGGAACATTGGGGCTTCTTCTCAGTGTCTCTGACATAGGGTTTCACTGTCCCGGGAAAGTCTCTGCTAACACCGTGCAGAGTGCTGTGCCCAATGTACAGAAACGTCTTGCGGTATCTCCTACAGGGAAAGTGCCAGGAGGGAATTGTCGAGCTTGTTCTCAGTGTCTCTGAGAATTGCTCTGATTATCTGTGTGACCTCTTTGCTAAGACTCTCCAGAGAGACGTCCTCAAAACAAACACACATCTTGACATATCTCCCACATTGATCGCAGTGTCTCCAGAAACGGCATTCAAGGAGCCAGGACCTTTTCTCCCTACACTGTCCATTGAGTTGTCCTCAAAACCAATATACATCCTGCTATATCTCCCACATGGAAAGTGCCAGGAGGGAGAAGTGGGGATTATGTTTAGACTTTCTCGGAACTGCTTCAAATCAACTAGATATCTTTGTGCTGTAAATCTCCCAACAGCCAAACGCAAAAGCAGCAAACATCTCGCTGTATGTCCCACATCCAAAGTGCCAAGAGAGAGCTTGCTCTCCCTGTCTTTGAGTACTGTTTTCACTGTCCCGGTTACCTCTTTGCTAACATTCTCTTCAGAGCCGCAGTGAAACCAGGAACCACGTGGAGAAGGCACCCACACTGAAAGTGCCTGGAGGGAACATTGGGGCTTCTTCTCAGTGTCTCTGACATAGGGTTTCACTGTCGCGGGAAAGTCTCTGCTAACACCGTGCAGAGTGCTGTGCCCAATGTACAGAAACGTCTTGCGGTATCTCCTACAGGGAAAGTGCCAGGAGGGAATTGTCGAGCTTGTTCTCAGTGTCTCTGAGAATTGCTCTGATTATCTGTGTGACCTCTTTGCTAAGACTCTCCAGAGAGACGTCCTCAAAACAAACACACATCTTGACATATCTCCCACATTGATCGCAGTGTCTCCAGAAACGGCATTCAAGGAGCCAGGACCTTTTCTCCCTACACTGTCCATTGAGTTGTCCTCAAAACCAATATACATCCTGCTATATCTCCCACATGGAAAGTGCCAGGAGGGAGAAGTGGGGATTATGTTTAGACTTTCTCGGAACTGCTTCAAATCAACTAGATATCTTTGTGCTGTAAATCTCCCAACAGCCAAGCGCAAAAGCAGCAAACATCTCGCTGTATGTCCCACATCCAAAGTGCCAAGAGAGAGCTTGCTCTCCCTGTCTTTGAGTACTGTTTTCACTGTCCCGGTTACCTCTTTGCTAACATTCTCTTCAGAGCCGCAGTGAAACCAGGAACCACGTGGAGAAGGCACCCACACTGAAAGTGCCTGGAGGGAACATTGGGGCTTCTTCTCAGTGTCTCTGACATAGGGTTTCACTGTCCCGGGAAAGTCTCTGCTAACACCGTGCAGAGCGCTGTGCCCAATGTACAGAAACGTCTTGCGGTATCTCCTACAGGGAAAGTGCCAGGAGGGAATTGTCGAGCTTGTTCTCAGTGTCTCTGAGAATTGCTCTGATTATCTGTGAGACCTCTTTGCTAAGACTCTCCAGAGAGACGTCCTCAAAACAAACACACATCTTGACATATCTCCCACATTGATCGCAGTGTCTCCAGAAACGGCATTCAAGGAGCCAGGACCTTTTCTCCCTACACTGTCCATTGAGTTGTCCTCAAACCAATATACATCCTGCTATATCTCCCACATGGAAAGTGCCAGGAGGGAGAAGTGGGGATTATGTTTAGACTTTCTCGGAACTGCTTCAAATCAACTAGATATCTTTGTGCTGTAAATCTCCCAACAGCCAAACGCAAAAGCAGCAAACATCTCGCTGTATGTCCCACATCGAAAGTGCCAAGAGAGAGCTTGCTCTCCCTGTCTTTGAGTACTGTTTTCACTGTCCCGGTTACCTCTTTGCTAACATTCTCTTCAGAGCCGCAGTGAAACCAGGAACCACGTGGAGAAGGCACCCACACTGAAAGTGCCTGGAGGGAACATTGGGGCTTCTTCTCAGTGTCTCTGACATAGGGTTTCACTGTCCCGGGAAAGTCTCTGCTAACACCGTGCAGAGCGCTGTGCCCAATGTACAGAAACGTCTTGCGGTATCTCCTACAGGGAAAGTGCCAGGAGGGAATTGTCGAGCTTGTTCTCAGTGTCTCTGAGAATTGCTCTGATTATCCCTGTGACCTCTTTGCTAAGACTCTCCAGAGAGACGTCCTCAAAACAAACACACATCTTGACATATCTCCCACATTGATCGCAGTGTCTCCAGAAACGGCATTCAAGGAGCCAGGACCTTTTCTCCCTACACTGTCCATTGAGTTGTCCTCAAACCAATATACATCCTGCTATATCTCCCACATGGAAAGTGCCAGGAGGGAGAAGTGGGGATTATGTTTAGACTTTCTCGGAACTGCTTCAAATCAACTAGATATCTTTGTGCTGTAAATCTCCCAACAGCCAAACGCAAAAGCAGCAAACATCTCGCTGTATGTCCCACATCCAAAGTGCCAAGAGAGAGCTTGCTCTCCCTGTCTTTGAGTACTGTTTTCACTGTCCCGGTTACCTCTTTGCTAACATTCTCTTCAGAGCCGCAGTGAAACCAGGAACCACGTGGAGAAGGCACCCACACTGAAAGTGCCTGGAGGGAACATTGGGGCTTCTTCTCAGTGTCTCTGACATAGGGTTTCACTATCCCGGGAAAGTCTCTGCTAACACCGTGCAGAGCGCTGTGCCCAATGTACAGAAACGTCTTGCGGTATCTCCTACAGGGAAAGTGCCAGGAGGGAATTGTGGAGCTTGTTCTCAGTGTCTCTGAGAATTGCTCTGATTATCCCTGTGACCTCTTTGCTAAGACTCTCCAGAGAGACGTCCTCAAAACAAACACACATCTTGACATATCTCCCACATTGATCGCAGTGTCTCCAGAAACGGCATTCAAGGAGCCAGGACCTTTTCTCCCTACACTGTCCATTGAGTTGTCCTCAAACCAATATACATCCTGCTATATCTCCCACATGGAAAGTGCCAGGAGGGAGAAGTGGGGATTATGTTTAGACTTTCTCGGAACTGCTTCAAATCAACTAGATATCTTTGTGCTGTAAATCTCCCAACAGCCAAACGCAAAAGCAGCAAACATCTCGCTGTATGTCCCACATCCAAAGTGCCAAGAGAGAGCTTGCTCTCCCTGTCTTTGAGTACTGTTTTCACTGTCCCGGTTACCTCTTTGCTAACATTCTCTTCAGAGCCGCAGTGAAACCAGGAACCACGTGGAGAAGGCACCCACACTGAAAGTGCCTGGAGGGAACATTGGGGCTTCTTCTCAGTGTCTCTGACATAGGGTTTCACTGTCGCGGGAAAGTCTCTGCTAACACCGTGCAGAGCGCTGTGCCCAATGTACAGAAACGTCTTGCGGTATCTCCTACAGGGAAAGTGCCAGGAGGGAATTGTGGAGCTTGTTCTCAGTGTCTCTGAGAATTGCTCTGATTATCTGTGTGACCTCTTTGCTAAGACTCTCCAGAGAGACGTCCTCAAAACAAACACACATCTTGACATATCTCCCACATTGATCGCAGTGTCTCCAGAAACGGCATTCAAGGAGCCAGGACCTTTTCTCCCTACACTGTCCATTGAGTTGTCCTCAAACCAATATACATCCTGCTATATCTCCCACATGGAAAGTGCCAGGAGGGAGAAGTGGGGATTATGTTTAGACTTTCTCGGAACTGCTTCAAATCAACTAGATATCTTTGTGCTGTAAATCTCCCAATAGCCAAGCGCAAAAGCAGCAAACATCTCGCTGTATGTCCCACATCCAAAGTGCCAAGAGAGAGCTTGCTCTCCCTGTCTTTGAGTACTGTTTTCACTGTCCCGGTTACCTCTTTGCTAACATTCTCTTCAGAGCCGCAGTGAAACCAGGAACCACGTGGAGAAGGCACCCACACTGAAAGTGCCTGGAGGGAACATTGGGGCTTCTTCTCAGTGTCTCTGACATAGGGTTTCACTGTCCCGGGAAAGTCTCTGCTAACACCGTGCAGAGCGCTGTGCCCAATGTACAGAAACGTCTTGCGGTATCTCCTACAGGGAAAGTGCCAGGAGGGAATTGTGGAGCTTGTTCTCAGTGTCTCTGAGAATTGCTCTGATTATCTGTGTGACCTCTTTGCTAAGACTCTCCAGAGAGCCGTCCTCAAAACAAACACACATCTTGACATATCTCCCACATTGATCGCAGTGTCTCCAGAAACGGCATTCAAGGAGCCAGGACCTTTTCTCCCTACACTGTCCATTGAGTTGTCCTCAAACCAATATACATCCTGCTATATCTCCCACATGGAAAGTGCCAGGAGGGAGAAGTGGGGATTATGTTTAGACTTTCTCGGAACTGCTTCAAATCAACTAGATATCTTTGTGCTGTAAATCTCCCAACAGCCAAGCGCAAAAGCAGCAAACATCTCGCTGTATGTCCCACATCCAAAGTGCCAAGAGAGAGCTTGCTCTCCCTGTCTTTGAGTACTGTTTTCACTGTCCCGGTTACCTCTTTGCTAACATTCTCTTCAGAGCCGCAGTGAAACCAGGAACCACGTGGAGAAGGCACCCACACTGAAAGTGCCTGGAGGGAACATTGGGGCTTCTTCTCAGTGTCTCTGACATAGGGTTTCACTGTCCCGGGAAAGTCTCTGCTAACACCGTGCAGAGCGCTGTGCCCAATGTACAGAAACGTCTTGCGGTATCTCCTACAGGGAAAGTGCCAGGAGGGAATTGTCGAGCTTGTTCTCAGTGTCTCTGAGAATTGCTCTGATTATCCCTGTGACCTCTTTGCTAAGACTCTCCAGAGAGACGTCCTCAAAACAAACACACATCTTGACATATCTCCCACATTGATCGCAGTGTCTCCAGAAACGGCATTCAAGGAGCCAGGACCTTTTCTCCCTACACTGTCCATTGAGTTGTCCTCAAAACCAATATACATCCTGCTATATCTCCCACATGGAAAGTGCCAGGAGGGAGAAGTGGGGATTATGTTTAGACTTTCTCGGAACTGCTTCAAATCAACTAGATATCTTTGTGCTGTAAATCTCCCAACAGCCAAACGCAAAAGCAGCAAACATCTCGCTGTATGTCCCACATCCAAAGTGCCAAGAGAGAGCTTGCTCTCCCTGTCTTTGAGTACTGTTTTCACTGTCCCGGTTACCTCTTTGCTAACATTCTCTTCAGAGCCGCAGTGAAACCAGGAACCACGTGGAGAAGGCACCCACACTGAAAGTGCCTGGAGGGAACATTGGGGCTTCTTCTCAGTGTCTCTGACATAGGGTTTCACTGTCCCGGGAAAGTCTCTGCTAACACCGTGCAGAGCGCTGTGCCCAATGTACAGAAACGTCTTGCGGTATCTCCTACAGGGAAAGTGCCAGGAGGGAATTGTGGAGCTTGTTCTCAGTGTCTCTGAGAATTGCTCTGATTATCCCTGTGACCTCTTTGCTAAGACTCTCCAGAGAGACGTCCTCAAAACAAACACACATCTTGACATATCTCCCACATTGATCGCAGTGTCTCCAGAAACGGCATTCAAGGAGCCAGGACCTTTTCTCCCTACACTGTCCATTGAGTTGTCCTCAAAACCAATATACATCCTGCTATATCTCCCACATGGAAAGTGCCAGGAGGGAGAAGTGGGGATTATGTTTAGACTTTCTCGGAACTGCTTCAAATCAACTAGATATCTTTGTGCTGTAAATCTCCCAACAGCCAAACGCAAAAGCAGCAAACATCTCGCTGTATGTCCCACATCCAAAGTGCCAAGAGAGAGCTTGCTCTCCCTGTCTTTGAGTACTGTTTTCACTGTCCCGGTTACCTCTTTGCTAACATTCTCTTCAGAGCCGCAGTGAAACCAGGAACCACGTGGAGAAGGCACCCACACTGAAAGTGCCTGGAGGGAACATTGGGGCTTCTTCTCAGTGTCTCTGACATAGGGTTTCACTGTCCCGGGAAAGTCTCTGCTAACACCGTGCAGAGCGCTGTGCCCAATGTACAGAAACGTCTTGCGGTATCTCCTACAGGGAAAGTGCCAGGAGGGAATTGTGGAGCTTGTTCTCAGTGTCTCTGAGAATTGCTCTGATTATCTGTGTGACCTCTTTGCTAAGACTCTCCAGAGAGCCGTCCTCAAAACAAACACACATCTTGACATATCTCCCACATTGATCGCAGTGTCTCCAGAAACGGCATTCAAGGAGCCAGGACCTTTTCTCCCTACACTGTCCATTGAGTTGTCCTCAAACCAATATACATCCTGCTATATCTCCCACATGGAAAGTGCCAGGAGGGAGAAGTGGGGATTATGTTTAGACTTTCTCGGAACTGCTTCAAATCAACTAGATATCTTTGTGCTGTAAATCTCCCAACAGCCAAGCGCAAAAGCAGCAAACATCTCGCTGTATGTCCCACATCCAAAGTGCCAAGAGAGAGCTTGCTCTCCCTGTCTTTGAGTACTGTTTTCACTGTCCCGGTTACCTCTTTGCTAACATTCTCTTCAGAGCCGCAGTGAAACCAGGAACCACGTGGAGAAGGCACCCACACTGAAAGTGCCTGGAGGGAACATTGGGGCTTCTTCTCAGTGTCTCTGACATAGGGTTTCACTGTCCCGGGAAAGTCTCTGCTAACACCGTGCAGAGCGCTGTGCCCAATGTACAGAAACGTCTTGCGGTATCTCCTACAGGGAAAGTGCCAGGAGGGAATTGTCGAGCTTGTTCTCAGTGTCTCTGAGAATTGCTCTGATTATCCCTGTGACCTCTTTGCTAAGACTCTCCAGAGAGACGTCCTCAAAACAAACACACATCTTGACATATCTCCCACATTGATCGCAGTGTCTCCAGAAACGGCATTCAAGGAGCCAGGACCTTTTCTCCCTACACTGTCCATTGAGTTGTCCTCAAAACCAATATACATCCTGCTATATCTCCCACATGGAAAGTGCCAGGAGGGAGAAGTGGGGATTATGTTTAGACTTTCTCGGAACTGCTTCAAATCAACTAGATATCTTTGTGCTGTAAATCTCCCAACAGCCAAGCGCAAAAGCAGCAAACATCTCGCTGTATGTCCCACATCGAAAGTGCCAAGAGAGAGCTTGCTCTCCCTGTCTTTGAGTACTGTTTTCACTGTCCCGGTTACCTCTTTGCTAACATTCTCTTCAGAGCCGCAGTGAAACCAGGAACCACGTGGAGAAGGCACCCACACTGAAAGTGCCTGGAGGGAACATTGGGGCTTCTTCTCAGTGTCTCTGACATAGGGTTTCACTGTCCCGGGAAAGTCTCTGCTAACACCGTGCAGAGCGCTGTGCCCAATGTACAGAAACGTCTTGCGGTATCTCCTACAGGGAAAGTGCCAGGAGGGAATTGTCGAGCTTGTTCTCAGTGTCTCTGAGAATTGCTCTGATTATCCCTGTGACCTCTTTGCTAAGACTCTCCAGAGAGACGTCCTCAAAACAAACACACATCTTGACATATCTCCCACATTGATCGCAGTGTCTCCAGAAACGGCATTCAAGGAGCCAGGACCTTTTCTCCCTACACTGTCCATTGAGTTGTCCTCAAAACCAATATACATCCTGCTATATCTCCCACATGGAAAGTGCCAGGAGGGAGAAGTGGGGATTATGTTTAGACTTTCTCGGAACTGCTTCAAATCAACTAGATATCTTTGTGCTGTAAATCTCCCAACAGCCAAACGCAAAAGCAGCAAACATCTCGCTGTATGTCCCACATCCAAAGTGCCAAGAGAGAGCTTGCTCTCCCTGTCTTTGAGTACTGTTTTCACTGTCCCGGTTACCTCTTTGCTAACATTCTCTTCAGAGCCGCAGTGAAACCAGGAACCACGTGGAGAAGGCACCCACACTGAAAGTGCCTGGAGGGAACATTGGGGCTTCTTCTCAGTGTCTCTGACATAGGGTTTCACTGTCCCGGGAAAGTCTCTGCTAACACCGTGCAGAGTGCTGTGCCCAATGTACAGAAACGTCTTGCGGTATCTCCTACAGGGAAAGTGCCAGGAGGGAATTGTGGAGCTTGTTCTCAGTGTCTCTGAGAATTGCTCTGATTATCTGTGTGACCTCTTTGCTAAGACTCTCCAGAGAGACGTCCTCAAAACAAACACACATCTTGACATATCTCCCACATTGATCGCAGTGTCTCCAGAAACGGCATTCAAGGAGCCAGGACCTTTTCTCCCTACACTGTCCATTGAGTTGTCCTCAAAACCAATATACATCCTGCTATATCTCCCACATGGAAAGTGCCAGGAGGGAGAAGTGGGGATTATGTTTAGACTTTCTCGGAACTGCTTCAAATCAACTAGATATCTTTGTGCTGTAAATCTCCCAACAGCCAAGCGCAAAAGCAGCAAACATCTCGCTGTATGTCCCACATCCAAAGTGCCAAGAGAGAGCTTGCTCTCCCTGTCTTTGAGTACTGTTTTCACTGTCCCGGTTACCTCTTTGCTAACATTCTCTTCAGAGCCGCAGTGAAACCAGGAACCACGTGGAGAAGGCACCCACACTGAAAGTGCCTGGAGGGAACATTGGGGCTTCTTCTCAGTGTCTCTGACATAGGGTTTCACTGTCCCGGGAAAGTCTCTGCTAACACCGTGCAGAGCGCTGTGCCCAATGTACAGAAACGTCTTGCGGTATCTCCTACAGGGAAAGTGCCAGGAGGGAATTGTCGAGCTTGTTCTCAGTGTCTCTGAGAATTGCTCTGATTATCCGTGTGACCTCTTTGCTAAGACTCTCCAGAGAGACGTCCTCAAAACAAACACACATCTTGACATATCTCCCACATTGATCGCAGTGTCTCCAGAAACGGCATTCAAGGAGCCAGGACCTTTTCTCCCTACACTGTCCATTGAGTTGTCCTCAAACCAATATACATCCTGCTATATCTCCCACATGGAAAGTGCCAGGAGGGAGAAGTGGGGATTATGTTTAGACTTTCTCGGAACTGCTTCAAATCAACTAGATATCTTTGTGCTGTAAATCTCCCAACAGCCAAGCGCAAAAGCAGCAAACATCTCGCTGTATGTCCCACATCCAAAGTGCCAAGAGAGAGCTTGCTCTCCCTGTCTTTGAGTACTGTTTTCACTGTCCCGGTTACCTCTTTGCTAACATTCTCTTCAGAGCCGCAGTGAAACCAGGAACCACGTGGAGAAGGCACCCACACTGAAAGTGCCTGGAGGGAACATTGGGGCTTCTTCTCAGTGTCTCTGACATAGGGTTTCACTGTCCCGGGAAAGTCTCTGCTAACACCGTGCAGAGCGCTGTGCCCAATGTACAGAAACGTCTTGCGGTATCTCCTACAGGGAAAGTGCCAGGAGGGAATTGTCGAGCTTGTTCTCAGTGTCTCTGAGAATTGCTCTGATTATCCCTGTGACCTCTTTGCTAAGACTCTCCAGAGAGACGTCCTCAAAACAAACACACATCTTGACATATCTCCCACATTGATCGCAGTGTCTCCAGAAACGGCATTCAAGGAGCCAGGACCTTTTCTCCCTACACTGTCCATTGAGTTGTCCTCAAAACCAATATACATCCTGCTATATCTCCCACATGGAAAGTGCCAGGAGGGAGAAGTGGGGATTATGTTTAGACTTTCTCGGAACTGCTTCAAATCAACTAGATATCTTTGTGCTGTAAATCTCCCAACAGCCAAACGCAAAAGCAGCAAACATCTCGCTGTATGTCCCACATCCAAAGTGCCAAGAGAGAGCTTGCTCTCCCTGTCTTTGAGTACTGTTTTCACTGTCCCGGTTACCTCTTTGCTAACATTCTCTTCAGAGCCGCAGTGAAACCAGGAACCACGTGGAGAAGGCACCCACACTGAAAGTGCCTGGAGGGAACATTGGGGCTTCTTCTCAGTGTCTCTGACATAGGGTTTCACTGTCCCGGGAAAGTCTCTGCTAACACCGTGCAGAGCGCTGTGCCCAATGTACAGAAACGTCTTGCGGTATCTCCTACAGGGAAAGTGCCAGGAGGGAATTGTCGAGCTTGTTCTCAGTGTCTCTGAGAATTGCTCTGATTATCTGTGTGACCTCTTTGCTAAGACTCTCCAGAGAGCCGTCCTCAAAACAAACACACATCTTGACATATCTCCCACATTGATCGCAGTGTCTCCAGAAACGGCATTCAAGGAGCCAGGACCTTTTCTCCCTACACTGTCCATTGAGTTGTCCTCAAACCAATATACATCCTGCTATATCTCCCACATGGAAAGTGCCAGGAGGGAGAAGTGGGGATTATGTTTAGACTTTCTCGGAACTGCTTCAAATCAACTAGATATCTTTGTGCTGTAAATCTCCCAACAGCCAAGCGCAAAAGCAGCAAACATCTCGCTGTATGTCCCACATCCAAAGTGCCAAGAGAGAGCTTGCTCTCCCTGTCTTTGAGTACTGTTTTCACTGTCCCGGTTACCTCTTTGCTAACATTCTCTTCAGAGCCGCAGTGAAACCAGGAACCACGTGGAGAAGGCACCCACACTGAAAGTGCCTGGAGGGAACATTGGGGCTTCTTCTCAGTGTCTCTGACATAGGGTTTCACTGTCCCGGGAAAGTCTCTGCTAACACCGTGCAGAGCGCTGTGCCCAATGTACAGAAACGTCTTGCGGTATCTCCTACAGGGAAAGTGCCAGGAGGGAATTGTGGAGCTTGTTCTCAGTGTCTCTGAGAATTGCTCTGATTATCCCTGTGACCTCTTTGCTAAGACTCTCCAGAGAGACGTCCTCAAAACAAACACACATCTTGACATATCTCCCACATTGATCGCAGTGTCTCCAGAAACGGCATTCAAGGAGCCAGGACCTTTTCTCCCTACACTGTCCATTGAGTTGTCCTCAAAACCAATATACATCCTGCTATATCTCCCACATGGAAAGTGCCAGGAGGGAGAAGTGGGGATTATGTTTAGACTTTCTCGGAACTGCTTCAAATCAACTAGATATCTTTGTGCTGTAAATCTCCCAACAGCCAAACGCAAAAGCAGCAAACATCTCGCTGTATGTCCCACATCCAAAGTGCCAACAGAGAGCTTGCTCTCCCTGTCTTTGAGTACTGTTTTCACTGTCCCGGTTACCTCTTTGCTAACATTCTCTTCAGAGCCGCAGTGAAACCAGGAACCACGTGGAGAAGGCACCCACACTGAAAGTGCCTGGAGGGAACATTGGGGCTTCTTCTCAGTGTCTCTGACATAGGGTTTCACTGTCCCGGGAAAGTCTCTGCTAACACCGTGCAGAGTGCTGTGCCCAATGTACAGAAACGTCTTGCGGTATCTCCTACAGGGAAAGTGCCAGGAGGGAATTGTGGAGCTTGTTCTCAGTGTCTCTGAGAATTGCTCTGATTATCTGTGTGACCTCTTTGCTAAGACTCTCCAGAGAGACGTCCTCAAAACAAACACACATCTTGACATATCTCCCACATTGATCGCAGTGTCTCCAGAAACGGCATTCAAGGAGCCAGGACCTTTTCTCCCTACACTGTCCATTGAGTTGTCCTCAAAACCAATATACATCCTGCTATATCTCCCACATGGAAAGTGCCAGGAGGGAGAAGTGGGGATTATGTTTAGACTTTCTCGGAACTGCTTCAAATCAACTAGATATCTTTGTGCTGTAAATCTCCCAACAGCCAAGCGCAAAAGCAGCAAACATCTCGCTGTATGTCCCACATCGAAAGTGCCAAGAGAGAGCTTGCTCTCCCTGTCTTTGAGTACTGTTTTCACTGTCCCGGTTACCTCTTTGCTAACATTCTCTTCAGAGCCGCAGTGAAACCAGGAACCACGTGGAGAAGGCACCCACACTGAAAGTGCCTGGAGGGAACATTGGGGCTTCTTCTCAGTGTCTCTGACATAGGGTTTCACTGTCCCGGGAAAGTCTCTGCTAACACCGTGCAGAGCGCTGTGCCCAATGTACAGAAACGTCTTGCGGTATCTCCTACAGGGAAAGTGCCAGGAGGGAATTGTCGAGCTTGTTCTCAGTGTCTCTGAGAATTGCTCTGATTATCTGTGTGACCTCTTTGCTAAGACTCTCCAGAGAGACGTCCTCAAAACAAACACACATCTTGACATATCTCCCACATTGATCGCAGTGTCTCCAGAAACGGCATTCAAGGAGCCAGGACCTTTTCTCCCTACACTGTCCATTGAGTTGTCCTCAAACCAATATACATCCTGCTATATCTCCCACATGGAAAGTGCCAGGAGGGAGAAGTGGGGATTATGTTTAGACTTTCTCGGAACTGCTTCAAATCAACTAGATATCTTTGTGCTGTAAATCTCCCAACAGCCAAGCGCAAAAGCAGCAAACATCTCGCTGTACGTCCCACATCCAAAGTGCCAAGAGAGAGCTTGCTCTCCCTGTCTTTGAGTACTGTTTTCACTGTCCCGGTTACCTCTTTGCTAACATTCTCTTCAGAGCCGCAGTGAAACCAGGAACCACGTGGAGAAGGCACCCACACTGAAAGTGCCTGGAGGGAACATTGGGGCTTCTTCTCAGTGTCTCTGACATAGGGTTTCACTGTCCCGGGAAAGTCTCTGCTAACACCGTGCAGAGCGCTGTGCCCAATGTACAGAAACGTCTTGCGGTATCTCCTACAGGGAAAGTGCCAGGAGGGAATTGTCGAGCTTGTTCTCAGTGTCTCTGAGAATTGCTCTGATTATCCCTGTGACCTCTTTGCTAAGACTCTCCAGAGAGACGTCCTCAAAACAAACACACATCTTGACATATCTCCCACATTGATCGCAGTGTCTCCAGAAACGGCATTCAAGGAGCCAGGACCTTTTCTCCCTACACTGTCCATTGAGTTGTCCTCAAAACCAATATACATCCTGCTATATCTCCCACATGGAAAGTGCCAGGAGGGAGAAGTGGGGATTATGTTTAGACTTTCTCGGAACTGCTTCAAATCAACTAGATATCTTTGTGCTGTAAATCTCCCAACAGCCAAACGCAAAAGCAGCAAACATCTCGCTGTATGTCCCACATCCAAAGTGCCAAGAGAGAGCTTGCTCTCCCTGTCTTTGAGTACTGTTTTCACTGTCCCGGTTACCTCTTTGCTAACATTCTCTTCAGAGCCGCAGTGAAACCAGGAACCACGTGGAGAAGGCACCCACACTGAAAGTGCCTGGAGGGAACATTGGGGCTTCTTCTCAGTGTCTCTGACATAGGGTTTCACTGTCCCGGGAAAGTCTCTGCTAACACCGTGCAGAGCGCTGTGCCCAATGTACAGAAACGTCTTGCGGTATCTCCTACAGGGAAAGTGCCAGGAGGGAATTGTCGAGCTTGTTCTCAGTGTCTCTGAGAATTGCTCTGATTATCTGTGTGACCTCTTTGCTAAGACTCTCCAGAGAGCCGTCCTCAAAACAAACACACATCTTGACATATCTCCCACATTGATCGCAGTGTCTCCAGAAACGGCATTCAAGGAGCCAGGACCTTTTCTCCCTACACTGTCCATTGAGTTGTCCTCAAAACCAATATACATCCTGCTATATCTCCCACATGGAAAGTGCCAGGAGGGAGAAGTGGGGATTATGTTTAGACTTTCTCGGAACTGCTTCAAATCAACTAGATATCTTTGTGCTGTAAATCTCCCAACAGCCAAGCGCAAAAGCAGCAAACATCTCGCTGTATGTCCCACATCCAAAGTGCCAAGAGAGAGCTTGCTCTCCCTGTCTTTGAGTACTGTTTTCACTGTCCCGGTTACCTCTTTGCTAACATTCTCTTCAGAGCCGCAGTGAAACCAGGAACCACGTGGAGAAGGCACCCACACTGAAAGTGCCTGGAGGGAACATTGGGGCTTCTTCTCAGTGTCTCTGACATAGGGTTTCACTGTCGCGGGAAAGTCTCTGCTAACACCGTGCAGAGCGCTGTGCCCAATGTACAGAAACGTCTTGCGGTATCTCCTACAGGGAAAGTGCCAGGAGGGAATTGTCGAGCTTGTTCTCAGTGTCTCTGAGAATTGCTCTGATTATCCCTGTGACCTCTTTGCTAAGACTCTCCAGAGAGCCGTCCTCAAAACAAACACACATCTTGACATATCTCCCACATTGATCGCAGTGTCTCCAGAAACGGCATTCAAGGAGCCAGGACCTTTTCTCCCTACACTGTCCATTGAGTTGTCCTCAAAACCAATATACATCCTGCTATATCTCCCACATGGAAAGTGCCAGGAGGGAGAAGTGGGGATTATGTTTAGACTTTCTCGGAACTGCTTCAAATCAACTAGATATCTTTGTGCTGTAAATCTCCCAACAGCCAAACGCAAAAGCAGCAAACATCTCGCTGTATGTCCCACATCCAAAGTGCCAAGAGAGAGCTTGCTCTCCCTGTCTTTGAGTACTGTTTTCACTGTCCCGGTTACCTCTTTGCTAACATTCTCTTCAGAGCCGCAGTGAAACCAGGAACCACGTGGAGAAGGCACCCACACTGAAAGTGCCTGGAGGGAACATTGGGGCTTCTTCTCAGTGTCTCTGACATAGGGTTTCACTGTCCCGGGAAAGTCTCTGCTAACACCGTGCAGAGCGCTGTGCCCAATGTACAGAAACGTCTTGCGGTATCTCCTACAGGGAAAGTGCCAGGAGGGAATTGTCGAGCTTGTTCTCAGTGTCTCTGAGAATTGCTCTGATTATCCCTGTGACCTCTTTGCTAAGACTCTCCAGAGAGCCGTCCTCAAAACAAACACACATCTTGACATATCTCCCACATTGATCGCAGTGTCTCCAGAAACGGCATTCAAGGAGCCAGGACCTTTTCTCCCTACACTGTCCATTGAGTTGTCCTCAAAACCAATATACATCCTGCTAGATCTCCCACATGGAAAGTGCCAGGAGGGAGAAGTGGGGATTATGTTTAGACTTTCTCGGAACTGCTTCAAATCAACTAGATATCTTTGTGCTGTAAATCTCCCAACAGCCAAGCGCAAAAGCAGCAAACATCTCGCTGTATGTCCCACATCCAAAGTGCCAAGAGAGAGCTTGCTCTCCCTGTCTTTGAGTACTGTTTTCACTGTCCCGGTTACCTCTTTGCTAACATTCTCTTCAGAGCCGCAGTGAAACCAGGAACCACGTGGAGAAGGCACCCACACTGAAAGTGCCTGGAGGGAACATTGGGGCTTCTTCTCAGTGTCTCTGACATAGGGTTTCACTGTCGCGGGAAAGTCTCTGCTAACACCGTGCAGAGCGCTGTGCCCAATGTACAGAAACGTCTTGCGGTATCTCCTACAGGGAAAGTGCCAGGAGGGAATTGTCGAGCTTGTTCTCAGTGTCTCTGAGAATTGCTCTGATTATCCCTGTGACCTCTTTGCTAAGACTCTCCAGAGAGCCGTCCTCAAAACAAACACACATCTTGACATATCTCCCACATTGATCGCAGTGTCTCCAGAAACGGCATTCAAGGAGCCAGGACCTTTTCTCCCTACACTGTCCATTGAGTTGTCCTCAAAACCAATATACATCCTGCTATATCTCCCACATGGAAAGTGCCAGGAGGGAGAAGTGGGGATTATGTTTAGACTTTCTCGGAACTGCTTCAAATCAACTAGATATCTTTGTGCTGTAAATCTCCCAACAGCCAAACGCAAAAGCAGCAAACATCTCGCTGTATGTCCCACATCCAAAGTGCCAAGAGAGAGCTTGCTCTCCCTGTCTTTGAGTACTGTTTTCACTGTCCCGGTTACCTCTTTGCTAACATTCTCTTCAGAGCCGCAGTGAAACCAGGAACCACGTGGAGAAGGCACCCACACTGAAAGTGCCTGGAGGGAACACTGGGGCTTCTTCTCAGTGTCTCTGACATAGGGATTCACTGTCCCGGGAAAGTCTCTGCTAACAATGTGCAGAGCGCTGTGCCCAATGTACAGAAACGTCTTGCGGTATCTCCTACAGGGAAAGTGCCAGGAGGGAATTGTGGAGCTTGTTCTCAGTGTCTCTGAGAATTGCTCTGATTATCCGTGTGACCTCTTTGCTAAGACTCTCCAGAGAGCCGTCCTCAAAACAAACACACATCTTGACATATCTCCCACATTGATCGCAGTGTCTCCAGAAACGGCATTCAAGGAGCCAGGACCTTTTCTCCCTACACTGTCCATTGAGTTGTCCTCAAAACCAATATACATCCTGCTATATCTCCCACATGGAAAGTGCCAGGAGGGAGAAGTGGGGATTATGTTTAGACTTTCTCGGAACTGCTTCAAATCAACTAGATATCTTTGTGCTGTAAATCTCCCAACAGCCAAGCGCAAAAGCAGCAAACATCTCGCTGTATGTCCCACATCCAAAGTGCCAAGAGAGAGCTTGCTCTCCCTGTCTTTGAGTACTGTTTTCACTGTCCCGGTTACCTCTTTGCTAACATTCTCTTCAGAGCCGCAGTGAAACCAGGAACCACGTGGAGAAGGCACCCACACTGAAAGTGCCTGGAGGGAACATTGGGGCTTCTTCTCAGTGTCTCTGACATAGGGTTTCACTGTCGCGGGAAAGTCTCTGCTAACACCGTGCAGAGCGCTGTGCCCAATGTACAGAAACGTCTTGCGGTATCTCCTACAGGGAAAGTGCCAGGAGGGAATTGTCGAGCTTGTTCTCAGTGTCTCTGAGAATTGCTCTGATTATCTGTGTGACCTCTTTGCTAAGACTCTCCAGAGAGACGTCCTCAAAACAAACACACATCTTGACATATCTCCCACATTGATCGCAGTGTCTCCAGAAACGGCATTCAAGGAGCCAGGACCTTTTCTCCCTACACTGTCCATTGAGTTGTCCTCAAAACCAATATACATCCTGCTATATCTCCCACATGGAAAGTGCCAGGAGGGAGAAGTGGGGATTATGTTTAGACTTTCTCGGAACTGCTTCAAATCAACTAGATATCTTTGTGCTGTAAATCTCCCAACAGCCAAGCGCAAAAGCAGCAAACATCTCGCTGTATGTCCCACATCCAAAGTGCCAAGAGAGAGCTTGCTCTCCCTGTCTTTGAGTACTGTTTTCACTGTCCCGGTTACCTCTTTGCTAACATTCTCTTCAGAGCTGCAGTGAAACCAGGAACCACGTGGAGAAGGCACCCACACTGAAAGTGCCTGGAGGGAACATTGGGGCTTCTTCTCAGTGTCTCTGACATAGGGTTTCACTGTCGCAGGAAAGTCTCTGCTAACACCGTGCAGAGCGCTGTGCCCAATGTACAGAAACGTCTTGCGGTATCTCCTACAGGGAAAGTGCCAGGAGGGAATTGTGGAGCTTGTTCTCAGTGTCTCTGAGAATTGCTCTGATTATCTGTGTGACCTCTTTGCTAAGACTCTCCAGAGAGACGTCCTCAAAACAAACACACATCTTGACATATCTCCCACATTGATCGCAGTGTCTCCAGAAACGGCATTCAAGGAGCCAGGACCTTTTCTCCCTACACTGTCCATTGAGTTGTCCTCAAAACCAATATACATCCTGCTATATCTCCCACATGGAAAGTGCCAGGAGGGAGAAGTGGGGATTATGTTTAGACTTTCTCGGAACTGCTTCAAATCAACTAGATATCTTTGTGCTGTAAATCTCCCAACAGCCAAGCGCAAAAGCAGCAAACATCTCGCTGTATGTCCCACATCGAAAGTGCCAAGAGAGAGCTTGCTCTCCCTGTCTTTGAGTACTGTTTTCACTGTCCCGGTTACCTCTTTGCTAACATTCTCTTCAGAGCCGCAGTGAAACCAGGAACCACGTGGAGAAGGCACCCACACTGAAAGTGCCTGGAGGGAACATTGGGGCTTCTTCTCAGTGTCTCTGACATAGGGTTTCACTGTCCCGGGAAAGTCTCTGCTAACACCCTGCAGAGCGCTGTGCCCAATGTACAGAAACGTCTTGCGGTATCTCCTACAGGGAAAGTGCCAGGAGGGAATTGTGGAGCTTGTTCTCAGTGTCTCTGAGAATTGCTCTGATTATCTGTGTGACCTCTTTGCTAAGACTCTCCAGAGAGACGTCCTCAAAACAAACACACATCTTGACATATCTCCCACATTGATCGCAGTGTCTCCAGAAACGGCATTCAAGGAGCCAGGACCTTTTCTCCCTACACTGTCCATTGAGTTGTCCTCAAAACCAATATACATCCTGCTATATCTCCCACATGGAAAGTGCCAGGAGGGAGAAGTGGGGATTATGTTTAGACTTTCTCGGAACTGCTTCAAATCAACTAGATATCTTTGTGCTGTAAATCTCCCAACAGCCAAACGCAAAAGCAGCAAACATCTCGCTGTATGTCCCACATCCAAAGTGCCAAGAGAGAGCTTGCTCTCCCTGTCTTTGAGTACTGTTTTCACTGTCCCGGTTACCTCTTTGCTAACATTCTCTTCAGAGCCGCAGTGAAACCAGGAACCACGTGGAGAAGGCACCCACACTGAAAGTGCCTGGAGGGAACATTGGGGCTTCTTCTCAGTGTCTCTGACATAGGGTTTCACTGTCCCGGGAAAGTCTCTGCTAACACCGTGCAGAGCGCTGTGCCCAATGTACAGAAACGTCTTGCGGTATCTCCTACAGGGAAAGTGCCAGGAGGGAATTGTCGAGCTTGTTCTCAGTGTCTCTGAGAATTGCTCTGATTATCCCTGTGACCTCTTTGCTAAGACTCTCCAGAGAGCCGTCCTCAAAACAAACACACATCTTGACATATCTCCCACATTGATCGCAGTGTCTCCAGAAACGGCATTCAAGGAGCCAGGACCTTTTCTCCCTACACTGTCCATTGAGTTGTCCTCAAAACCAATATACATCCTGCTATATCTCCCACATGGAAAGTGCCAGGAGGGAGAAGTGGGGATTATGTTTAGACTTTCTCGGAACTGCTTCAAATCAACTAGATATCTTTGTGCTGTAAATCTCCCAACAGCCAAACGCAAAAGCAGCAAACATCTCGCTGTATGTCCCACATCGAAAGTGCCAAGAGAGAGCTTGCTCTCCCTGTCTTTGAGTACTGTTTTCACTGTCCCGGTTACCTCTTTGCTAACATTCTCTTCAGAGCCGCAGTGAAACCAGGAACCACGTGGAGAAGGCACCCACACTGAAAGTGCCTGGAGGGAACATTGGGGCTTCTTCTCAGTGTCTCTGACATAGGGTTTCACTGTCCCGGGAAAGTCTCTGCTAACACCGTGCAGAGTGCTGTGCCCAATGTACAGAAACGTCTTGCGGTATCTCCTACAGGGAAAGTGCCAGGAGGGAATTGTCGAGCTTGTTCTCAGTGTCTCTGAGAATTGCTCTGATTATCTGTGTGACCTCTTTGCTAAGACTCTCCAGAGAGACGTCCTCAAAACAAACACACATCTTGACATATCTCCCACATTGATCGCAGTGTCTCCAGAAACGGCATTCAAGGAGCCAGGACCTTTTCTCCCTACACTGTCCATTGAGTTGTCCTCAAAACCAATATACATCCTGCTATATCTCCCACATGGAAAGTGCCAGGAGGGAGAAGTGGGGATTATGTTTAGACTTTCTCGGAACTGCTTCAAATCAACTAGATATCTTTGTGCTGTAAATCTCCCAACAGCCAAGCGCAAAAGCAGCAAACATCTCGCTGTATGTCCCACATCCAAAGTGCCAAGAGAGAGCTTGCTCTCCCTGTCTTTGAGTACTGTTTTCACTGTCCCGGTTACCTCTTTGCTAACATTCTCTTCAGAGCCGCAGTGAAACCAGGAACCACGTGGAGAAGGCACCCACACTGAAAGTGCCTGGAGGGAACATTGGGGCTTCTTCTCAGTGTCTCTGACATAGGGTTTCACTGTCCCGGGAAAGTCTCTGCTAACACCGTGCAGAGTGCTGTGCCCAATGTACAGAAACGTCTTGCGGTATCTCCTACAGGGAAAGTGCCAGGAGGGAATTGTCGAGCTTGTTCTCAGTGTCTCTGAGAATTGCTCTGATTATCTGTGTGACCTCTTTGCTAAGACTCTCCAGAGAGACGTCCTCAAAACAAACACACATCTTGACATATCTCCCACATTGATCGCAGTGTCTCCAGAAACGGCATTCAAGGAGCCAGGACCTTTTCTCCCTACACTGTCCATTGAGTTGTCCTCAAAACCAATATACATCCTGCTATATCTCCCACATGGAAAGTGCCAGGAGGGAGAAGTGGGGATTATGTTTAGACTTTCTCGGAACTGCTTCAAATCAACTAGATATCTTTGTGCTGTAAATCTCCCAACAGCCAAGCGCAAAAGCAGCAAACATCTCGCTGTATGTCCCACATCGAAAGTGCCAAGAGAGAGCTTGCTCTCCCTGTCTTTGAGTACTGTTTTCACTGTCCCGGTTACCTCTTTGCTAACATTCTCTTCAGAGCCGCAGTGAAACCAGGAACCACGTGGAGAAGGCACCCACACTGAAAGTGCCTGGAGGGAACATTGGGGCTTCTTCTCAGTGTCTCTGACATAGGGTTTCACTGTCCCGGGAAAGTCTCTGCTAACACCGTGCAGAGCGCTGTGCCCAATGTACAGAAACGTCTTGCGGTATCTCCTACAGGGAAAGTGCCAGGAGGGAATTGTCGAGCTTGTTCTCAGTGTCTCTGACAATTGCTCTGATTATCCGTGTGACCTCTTTGCTAAGACTCTCCAGAGAGACGTCCTCAAAACAAACACACATCTTGACATATCTCCCACATTGATCGCAGTGTCTCCAGAAACGGCATTCAAGGAGCCAGGACCTTTTCTCCCTACACTGTCCATTGAGTTGTCCTCAAACCAATATACATCCTGCTATATCTCCCACATGGAAAGTGCCAGGAGGGAGAAGTGGGGATTATGTTTAGACTTTCTCGGAACTGCTTCAAATCAACTAGATATCTTTGTGCTGTAAATCTCCCAACAGCCAAGCGCAAAAGCAGCAAACATCTCGCTGTATGTCCCACATCCAAAGTGCCAAGAGAGAGCTTGCTCTCCCTGTCTTTGAGTACTGTTTTCACTGTCCCGGTTACCTCTTTGCTAACATTCTCTTCAGAGCCGCAGTGAAACCAGGAACCACGTGGAGAAGGCACCCACACTGAAAGTGCCTGGAGGGAACATTGGGGCTTCTTCTCAGTGTCTCTGACATAGGGTTTCACTGTCCCGGGAAAGTCTCTGCTAACACCGTGCAGAGCGCTGTGCCCAATGTACAGAAACGTCTTGCGGTATCTCCTACAGGGAAAGTGCCAGGAGGGAATTGTGGAGCTTGTTCTCAGTGTCTCTGAGAATTGCTCTGATTATCTGTGTGACCTCTTTGCTAAGACTCTCCAGAGAGCCGTCCTCAAAACAAACACACATCTTGACATATCTCCCACATTGATCGCAGTGTCTCCAGAAACGGCATTCAAGGAGCCAGGACCTTTTCTCCCTACACTGTCCATTGAGTTGTCCTCAAACCAATATACATCCTGCTATATCTCCCACATGGAAAGTGCCAGGAGGGAGAAGTGGGGATTATGTTTAGACTTTCTCGGAACTGCTTCAAATCAACTAGATATCTTTGTGCTGTAAATCTCCCAACAGCCAAGCGCAAAAGCAGCAAACATCTCGCTGTATGTCCCACATCCAAAGTGCCAAGAGAGAGCTTGCTCTCCCTGTCTTTGAGTACTGTTTTCACTGTCCCGGTTACCTCTTTGCTAACATTCTCTTCAGAGCCGCAGTGAAACCAGGAACCACGTGGAGAAGGCACCCACACTGAAAGTGCCTGGAGGGAACATTGGGGCTTCTTCTCAGTGTCTCTGACATAGGGTTTCACTGTCCCGGGAAAGTCTCTGCTAACACCGTGCAGAGCGCTGTGCCCAATGTACAGAAACGTCTTGCGGTATCTCCTACAGGGAAAGTGCCAGGAGGGAATTGTCGAGCTTGTTCTCAGTGTCTCTGAGAATTGCTCTGATTATCCCTGTGACCTCTTTGCTAAGACTCTCCAGAGAGACGTCCTCAAAACAAACACACATCTTGACATATCTCCCACATTGATCGCAGTGTCTCCAGAAACGGCATTCAAGGAGCCAGGACCTTTTCTCCCTACACTGTCCATTGAGTTGTCCTCAAAACCAATATACATCCTGCTATATCTCCCACATGGAAAGTGCCAGGAGGGAGAAGTGGGGATTATGTTTAGACTTTCTCGGAACTGCTTCAAATCAACTAGATATCTTTGTGCTGTAAATCTCCCAACAGCCAAACGCAAAAGCAGCAAACATCTCGCTGTATGTCCCACATCCAAAGTGCCAAGAGAGAGCTTGCTCTCCCTGTCTTTGAGTACTGTTTTCACTGTCCCGGTTACCTCTTTTGCTAACATTCTCTTCAGAGCCGCAGTGAAACCAGGAACCACGTGGAGAAGGCACCCACACTGAAAGTGCCTGGAGGGAACATTGGGGCTTCTTCTCAGTGTCTCTGACATAGGGTTTCACTGTCCCGGGAAAGTCTCTGCTAACACCGTGCAGAGCGCTGTGCCCAATGTACAGAAACGTCTTGCGGTATCTCCTACAGGGAAAGTGCCAGGAGGGAATTGTCGAGCTTGTTCTCAGTGTCTCTGAGAATTGCTCTGATTATCCGTGTGACCTCTTTGCTAAGACTCTCCAGAGAGACGTCCTCAAAACAAACACACATCTTGACATATCTCCCACATTGATCGCAGTGTCTCCAGAAACGGCATTCAAGGAGCCAGGACCTTTTCTCCCTACACTGTCCATTGAGTTGTCCTCAAACCAATATACATCCTGCTATATCTCCCACATGGAAAGTGCCAGGAGGGAGAAGTGGGGATTATGTTTAGACTTTCTCGGAACTGCTTCAAATCAACTAGATATCTTTGTGCTGTAAATCTCCCAACAGCCAAGCGCAAAAGCAGCAAACATCTCGCTGTATGTCCCACATCCAAAGTGCCAAGAGAGAGCTTGCTCTCCCTGTCTTTGAGTACTGTTTTCACTGTCCCGGTTACCTCTTTGCTAACATTCTCTTCAGAGCCGCAGTGAAACCAGGAACCACGTGGAGAAGGCACCCACACTGAAAGTGCCTGGAGGGAACATTGGGGCTTCTTCTCAGTGTCTCTGACATAGGGTTTCACTGTCCCGGGAAAGTCTCTGCTAACACCGTGCAGAGCGCTGTGCCCAATGTACAGAAACGTCTTGCGGTATCTCCTACAGGGAAAGTGCCAGGAGGGAATTGTCGAGCTTGTTCTCAGTGTCTCTGAGAATTGCTCTGATTATCCGTGTGACCTCTTTGCTAAGACTCTCCAGAGAGCCGTCCTCAAAACAAACACACATCTTGACATATCTCCCACGTTGATCGCAGTGTCTCCAGAAACGGCATTCAAGGAGCCAGGACCTTTTCTCCCTACACTGTCCATTGAGTTGTCCTCAAAACCAATATACATCCTGCTATATCTCCCACATGGAAAGTGCCAGGAGGGAGAAGTGGGGATTATGTTTAGACTTTCTCGGAACTGCTTCAAATCAACTAGATATCTTTGTGCTGTAAATCTCCCAACAGCCAAGCGCAAAAGCAGCAAACATCTCGCTGTATGTCCCACATCCAAAGTGCCAAGAGAGAGCTTGCTCTCCCTGTCTTTGAGTACTGTTTTCACTGTCCCGGTTACCTCTTTGCTAACATTCTCTTCAGAGCCGCAGTGAAACCAGGAACCACGTGGAGAAGGCACCCACACTGAAAGTGCCTGGAGGGAACATTGGGGCTTCTTCTCAGTGTCTCTGACATAGGGTTTCACTGTCCCGGGAAAGTCTCTGCTAACACCGTGCAGAGCGCTGTGCCCAATGTACAGAAACGTCTTGCGGTATCTCCTACAGGGAAAGTGCCAGGAGGGAATTGTGGAGCTTGTTCTCAGTGTCTCTGAGAATTGCTCTGATTATCCGTGTGACCTCTTTGCTAAGACTCTCCAGAGAGACGTCCTCAAAACAAACACACATCTTGACATATCTCCCACATTGATCGCAGTGTCTCCAGAAACGGCATTCAAGGAGCCAGGACCTTTTCTCCCTACACTGTCCATTGAGTTGTCCTCAAAACCAATATACATCCTGCTATATCTCCCACATGGAAAGTGCCAGGAGGGAGAAGTGGGGATTATGTTTAGACTTTCTCGGAACTGCTTCAAATCAACTAGATATCTTTGTGCTGTAAATCTCCCAACAGCCAAACGCAAAAGCAGCAAACATCTCGCTGTATGTCCCACATCCAAAGTGCCAAGAGAGAGCTTGCTCTCCCTGTCTTTGAGTACTGTTTTCACTGTCCCGGTTACCTCTTTTGCTAACATTCTCTTCAGAGCCGCAGTGAAACCAGGAACCACGTGGAGAAGGCACCCACACTGAAAGTGCCTGGAGGGAACATTGGGGCTTCTTCTCAGTGTCTCTGACATAGGGTTTCACTGTCCCGGGAAAGTCTCTGCTAACACCGTGCAGAGCGCTGTGCCCAATGTACAGAAACGTCTTGCGGTATCTCCTACAGGGAAAGTGCCAGGAGGGAATTGTCGAGCTTGTTCTCAGTGTCTCTGAGAATTGCTCTGATTATCTGTGTGACCTCTTTGCTAAGACTCTCCAGAGAGACGTCCTCAAAACAAACACACATCTTGACATATCTCCCACATTGATCGCAGTGTCTCCAGAAACGGCATTCAAGGAGCCAGGACCTTTTCTCCCTACACTGTCCATTGAGTTGTCCTCAAACCAATATACATCCTGCTATATCTCCCACATGGAAAGTGCCAGGAGGGAGAAGTGGGGATTATGTTTAGACTTTCTCGGAACTGCTTCAAATCAACTAGATATCTTTGTGCTGTAAATCTCCCAACAGCCAAGCGCAAAAGCAGCAAACATCTCGCTGTATGTCCCACATCCAAAGTGCCAAGAGAGAGCTTGCTCTCCCTGTCTTTGAGTACTGTTTTCACTGTCCCGGTTACCTCTTTGCTAACATTCTCTTCAGAGCCGCAGTGAAACCAGGAACCACGTGGAGAAGGCACCCACACTGAAAGTGCCTGGAGGGAACATTGGGGCTTCTTCTCAGTGTCTCTGACATAGGGTTTCACTGTCCCGGGAAAGTCTCTGCTAACACCGTGCAGAGCGCTGTGCCCAATGTACAGAAACGTCTTGCGGTATCTCCTACAGGGAAAGTGCCAGGAGGGAATTGTCGAGCTTGTTCTCAGTGTCTCTGAGAATTGCTCTGATTATCTGTGTGACCTCTTTGCTAAGACTCTCCAGAGAGCCGTCCTCAAAACAAACACACATCTTGACATATCTCCCACGTTGATCGCAGTGTCTCCAGAAACGGCATTCAAGGAGCCAGGACCTTTTCTCCCTACACTGTCCATTGAGTTGTCCTCAAAACCAATATACATCCTGCTATATCTCCCACATGGAAAGTGCCAGGAGGGAGAAGTGGGGATTATGTTTAGACTTTCTCGGAACTGCTTCAAATCAACTAGATATCTTTGTGCTGTAAATCTCCCAACAGCCAAGCGCAAAAGCAGCAAACATCTCGCTGTATGTCCCACATCCAAAGTGCCAAGAGAGAGCTTGCTCTCCCTGTCTTTGAGTACTGTTTTCACTGTCCCGGTTACCTCTTTGCTAACATTCTCTTCAGAGCCGCAGTGAAACCAGGAACCACGTGGAGAAGGCACCCACACTGAAAGTGCCTGGAGGGAACATTGGGGCTTCTTCTCAGTGTCTCTGACATAGGGTTTCACTGTCCCGGGAAAGTCTCTGCTAACACCGTGCAGAGAGCTGTGCCCAATGTACAGAAACGTCTTGCGGTATCTCCTACAGGGAAAGTGCCAGGAGGGAATTGTGGAGCTTGTTCTCAGTGTCTCTGAGAATTGCTCTGATTATCCGTGTGACCTCTTTGCTAAGACTCTCCAGAGAGACGTCCTCAAAACAAACACACATCTTGACATATCTCCCACATTGATCGCAGTGTCTCCAGAAACGGCATTCAAGGAGCCAGGACCTTTTCTCCCTACACTGTCCATTGAGTTGTCCTCAAAACCAATATACATCCTGCTATATCTCCCACATGGAAAGTGCCAGGAGGGAGAAGTGGGGATTATGTTTAGACTTTCTCGGAACTGCTTCAAATCAACTAGATATCTTTGTGCTGTAAATCTCCCAACAGCCAAACGCAAAAGCAGCAAACATCTCGCTGTATGTCCCACATCCAAAGTGCCAAGAGAGAGCTTGCTCTCCCTGTCTTTGAGTACTGTTTTCACTGTCCCGGTTACCTCTTTGCTAACATTCTCTTCAGAGCCGCAGTGAAACCAGGAACCACGTGGAGAAGGCACCCACACTGAAAGTGCCTGGAGGGAACATTGGGGCTTCTTCTCAGTGTCTCTGACATAGGGTTTCACTGTCCCGGGAAAGTCTCTGCTAACACCGTGCAGAGCGCTGTGCCCAATGTACAGAAACGTCTTGCGGTATCTCCTACAGGGAAAGTGCCAGGAGGGAATTGTCGAGCTTGTTCTCAGTGTCTCTGAGAATTGCTCTGATTAGCTGTGTGACCTCTTTGCTAAGACTCTCCAGAGAGACGTCCTCAAAACAAACACACATCTTGACATATCTCCCACATTGATCGCAGTGTCTCCAGAAACGGCATTCAAGGAGCCAGGACCTTTTCTCCCTACACTGTCCATTGAGTTGTCCTCAAAACCAATATACATCCTGCTATATCTCCCACATGGAAAGTGCCAGGAGGGAGAAGTGGGGATTATGTTTAGACTTTCTCGGAACTGCTTCAAATCAACTAGATATCTTTGTGCTGTAAATCTCCCAACAGCCAAACGCAAAAGCAGCAAACATCTCGCTGTATGTCCCACATCCAAAGTGCCAAGAGAGAGCTTGCTCTCCCTGTCTTTGAGTACTGTTTTCACTGTCCCGGTTACCTCTTTGCTAACATTCTCTTCAGAGCCGCAGTGAAACCAGGAACCACGTGGAGAAGGCACCCACACTGAAAGTGCCTGGAGGGAACATTGGGGCTTCTTCTCAGTGTCTCTGACATAGGGTTTCACTGTCCCGGGAAAGTCTCTGCTAACACCGTGCAGAGCGCTGTGCCCAATGTACAGAAACGTCTTGCGGTATCTCCTACAGGGAAAGTGCCAGGAGGGAATTGTCGAGCTTGTTCTCAGTGTCTCTGACAATTGCTCTGATTATCCCTGTGACCTCTTTGCTAAGACTCTCCAGAGAGCCGTCCTCAAAACAAACACACATCTTGACATATCTCCCACATTGATCGCAGTGTCTCCAGAAACGGCATTCAAGGAGCCAGGACCTTTTCTCCCTACACTGTCCATTGAGTTGTCCTCAAAACCAATATACATCCTGCTATATCTCCCACATGGAAAGTGCCAGGAGGGAGAAGTGGGGATTATGTTTAGACTTTCTCGGAACTGCTTCAAATCAACTAGATATCTTTGTGCTGTAAATCTCCCAACAGCCAAACGCAAAAGCAGCAAACATCTCGCTGTATGTCCCACATCCAAAGTGCCAAGAGAGAGCTTGCTCTCCCTGTCTTTGAGTACTGTTTTCACTGTCCCGGTTACCTCTTTGCTAACATTCTCTTCAGAGCCGCAGTGAAACCAGGAACCACGTGGAGAAGGCACCCACACTGAAAGTGCCTGGAGGGAACATTGGGGCTTCTTCTCAGTGTCTCTGACATAGGGTTTCACTGTCCCGGGAAAGTCTCTGCTAACACCCTGCAGAGCGCTGTGCCCAATGTACAGAAACGTCTTGCGGTATCTCCTACAGGGAAAGTGCCAGGATGAATTGTCGAGCTTGTTCTCAGTGTCTCTGAGAATTGCTCTGATTATCCCTGTGACCTCTTTGCTAAGACTCTCCAGAGAGACGTCCTCAAAACAAACACACATCTTGACATATCTCCCACATTGATCGCAGTGTCTCCAGAAACGGCATTCAAGGAGCCAGGACCTTTTCTCCCTACACTGTCCATTGAGTTGTCCTCAAAACCAATATACATCCTGCTATATCTCCCACATGGAAAGTGCCAGGAGGGAGAAGTGGGGATTATGTTTAGACTTTCTCGGAACTGCTTCAAATCAACTAGATATCTTTGTGCTGTAAATCTCCCAACAGCCAAGCGCAAAAGCAGCAAACATCTCGCTGTATGTCCCACATCGAAAGTGCCAAGAGAGAGCTTGCTCTCCCTGTCTTTGAGTACTGTTTTCACTGTCCCGGTTACCTCTTTGCTAACATTCTCTTCAGAGCCGCAGTGAAACCAGGAACCACGTGGAGAAGGCACCCACACTGAAAGTGCCTGGAGGGAACATTGGGGCTTCTTCTCAGTGTCTCTGACATAGGGTTTCACTGTCCCGGGAAAGTCTCTGCTAACACCGTGCAGAGCGCTGTGCCCAATGTACAGAAACGTCTTGCGGTATCTCCTACAGGGAAAGTGCCAGGAGGGAATTGTCGAGCTTGTTCTCAGTGTCTCTGAGAATTGCTCTGATTATCCCTGTGACCTCTTTGCTAAGACTCTCCAGAGAGCCGTCCTCAAAACAAACACACATCTTGACATATCTCCCACATTGATCGCAGTGTCTCCAGAAACGGCATTCAAGGAGCCAGGACCTTTTCTCCCTACACTGTCCATTGAGTTGTCCTCAAAACCAATATACATCCTGCTATATCTCCCACATGGAAAGTGCCAGGAGGGAGAAGTGGGGATTATGTTTAGACTTTCTCGGAACTGCTTCAAATCAACTAGATATCTTTGTGCTGTAAATCTCCCAACAGCCAAGCGCAAAAGCAGCAAACATCTCGCTGTATGTCCCACATCCAAAGTGCCAAGAGAGAGCTTGCTCTCCCTGTCTTTGAGTACTGTTTTCACTGTCCCGGTTACCTCTTTGCTAACATTCTCTTCAGAGCCGCAGTGAAACCAGGAACCACGTGGAGAAGGCACCCACACTGAAAGTGCCTGGAGGGAACATTGGGGCTTCTTCTCAGTGTCTCTGACATAGGGTTTCACTGTCCCGGGAAAGTCTCTGCTAACACCGTGCAGAGCGCTGTGCCCAATGTACAGAAACGTCTTGCGGTATCTCCTACAGGGAAAGTGCCAGGAGGGAATTGTCGAGCTTGTTCTCAGTGTCTCTGAGAATTGCTCTGATTATCCCTGTGACCTCTTTGCTAAGACTCTCCAGAGAGCCGTCCTCAAAACAAACACACATCTTGACATATCTCCCACATTGATCGCAGTGTCTCCAGAAACGGCATTCAAGGAGCCAGGACCTTTTCTCCCTACACTGTCCATTGAGTTGTCCTCAAAACCAATATACATCCTGCTATATCTCCCACATGGAAAGTGCCAGGAGGGAGAAGTGGGGATTATGTTTAGACTTTCTCGGAACTGCTTCAAATCAACTAGATATCTTTGTGCTGTAAATCTCCCAACAGCCAAACGCAAAAGCAGCAAACATCTCGCTGTATGTCCCACATCCAAAGTGCCAAGAGAGAGCTTGCTCTCCCTGTCTTTGAGTACTGTTTTCACTGTCCCGGTTACCTCTTTGCTAACATTCTCTTCAGAGCCGCAGTGAAACCAGGAACCACGTGGAGAAGGCACCCACACTGAAAGTGCCTGGAGGGAACATTGGGGCTTCTTCTCAGTGTCTCTGACATAGGGTTTCACTGTCCCGGGAAAGTCTCTGCTAACACCGTGCAGAGTGCTGTGCCCAATGTACAGAAACGTCTTGCGGTATCTCCTACAGGGAAAGTGCCAGGAGGGAATTGTCGAGCTTGTTCTCAGTGTCTCTGAGAATTGCTCTGATTATCTGTGTGACCTCTTTGCTAAGACTCTCCAGAGAGACGTCCTCAAAACAAACACACATCTTGACATATCTCCCACATTGATCGCAGTGTCTCCAGAAACGGCATTCAAGGAGCCAGGACCTTTTCTCCCTACACTGTCCATTGAGTTGTCCTCAAAACCAATATACATCCTGCTATATCTCCCACATGGAAAGTGCCAGGAGGGAGAAGTGGGGATTATGTTTAGACTTTCTCGGAACTGCTTCAAATCAACTAGATATCTTTGTGCTGTAAATCTCCCAACAGCCAAGCGCAAAAGCAGCAAACATCTCGCTGTATGTCCCACATCGAAAGTGCCAAGAGAGAGCTTGCTCTCCCTGTCTTTGAGTACTGTTTTCACTGTCCCGGTTACCTCTTTGCTAACATTCTCTTCAGAGCCGCAGTGAAACCAGGAACCACGTGGAGAAGGCACCCACACTGAAAGTGCCTGGAGGGAACATTGGGGCTTCTTCTCAGTGTCTCTGACATAGGGTTTCACTGTCCCGGGAAAGTCTCTGCTAACACCGTGCAGAGCGCTGTGCCCAATGTACAGAAACGTCTTGCGGTATCTCCTACAGGGAAAGTGCCAGGAGGGAATTGTCGAGCTTGTTCTCAGTGTCTCTGACAATTGCTCTGATTATCCGTGTGACCTCTTTGCTAAGACTCTCCAGAGAGACGTCCTCAAAACAAACACACATCTTGACATATCTCCCACATTGATCGCAGTGTCTCCAGAAACGGCATTCAAGGAGCCAGGACCTTTTCTCCCTACACTGTCCATTGAGTTGTCCTCAAACCAATATACATCCTGCTATATCTCCCACATGGAAAGTGCCAGGAGGGAGAAGTGGGGATTATGTTTAGACTTTCTCGGAACTGCTTCAAATCAACTAGATATCTTTGTGCTGTAAATCTCCCAACAGCCAAGCGCAAAAGCAGCAAACATCTCGCTGTATGTCCCACATCCAAAGTGCCAAGAGAGAGCTTGCTCTCCCTGTCTTTGAGTACTGTTTTCACTGTCCCGGTTACCTCTTTGCTAACATTCTCTTCAGAGCCGCAGTGAAACCAGGAACCACGTGGAGAAGGCACCCACACTGAAAGTGCCTGGAGGGAACATTGGGGCTTCTTCTCAGTGTCTCTGACATAGGGTTTCACTGTCCCGGGAAAGTCTCTGCTAACACCGTGCAGAGCGCTGTGCCCAATGTACAGAAACGTCTTGCGGTATCTCCTACAGGGAAAGTGCCAGGAGGGAATTGTGGAGCTTGTTCTCAGTGTCTCTGAGAATTGCTCTGATTATCTGTGTGACCTCTTTGCTAAGACTCTCCAGAGAGACGTCCTCAAAACAAACACACATCTTGACATATCTCCCACATTGATCGCAGTGTCTCCAGAAACGGCATTCAAGGAGCCAGGACCTTTTCTCCCTACACTGTCCATTGAGTTGTCCTCAAACCAATATACATCCTGCTATATCTCCCACATGGAAAGTGCCAGGAGGGAGAAGTGGGGATTATGTTTAGACTTTCTCGGAACTGCTTCAAATCAACTAGATATCTTTGTGCTGTAAATCTCCCAACAGCCAAACGCAAAAGCAGCAAACATCTCGCTGTATGTCCCACATCCAAAGTGCCAAGAGAGAGCTTGCTCTCCCTGTCTTTGAGTACTGTTTTCACTGTCCCGGTTACCTCTTTGCTAACATTCTCTTCAGAGCCGCAGTGAAACCAGGAACCACGTGGAGAAGGCACCCACACTGAAAGTGCCTGGAGGGAACATTGGGGCTTCTTCTCAGTGTCTCTGACATAGGGTTTCACTGTCCCGGGAAAGTCTCTGCTAACACCGTGCAGAGCGCTGTGCCCAATGTACAGAAACGTCTTGCGGTATCTCCTACAGGGAAAGTGCCAGGAGGGAATTGTCGAGCTTGTTCTCAGTGTCTCTGAGAATTGCTCTGATTATCCCTGTGACCTCTTTGCTAAGACTCTCCAGAGAGACGTCCTCAAAACAAACACACATCTTGACATATCTCCCACATTGATCGCAGTGTCTCCAGAAACGGCATTCAAGGAGCCAGGACCTTTTCTCCCTACACTGTCCATTGAGTTGTCCTCAAAACCAATATACATCCTGCTATATCTCCCACATGGAAAGTGCCAGGAGGGAGAAGTGGGGATTATGTTTAGACTTTCTCGGAACTGCTTCAAATCAACTAGATATCTTTGTGCTGTAAATCTCCCAACAGCCAAACGCAAAAGCAGCAAACATCTCGCTGTATGTCCCACATCCAAAGTGCCAAGAGAGAGCTTGCTCTCCCTGTCTTTGAGTACTGTTTTCACTGTCCCGGTTACCTCTTTTGCTAACATTCTCTTCAGAGCCGCAGTGAAACCAGGAACCACGTGGAGAAGGCACCCACACTGAAAGTGCCTGGAGGGAACATTGGGGCTTCTTCTCAGTGTCTCTGACATAGGGTTTCACTGTCCCGGGAAAGTCTCTGCTAACACCGTGCAGAGCGCTGTGCCCAATGTACAGAAACGTCTTGCGGTATCTCCTACAGGGAAAGTGCCAGGAGGGAATTGTCGAGCTTGTTCTCAGTGTCTCTGAGAATTGCTCTGATTATCTGTGTGACCTCTTTGCTAAGACTCTCCAGAGAGACGTCCTCAAAACAAACACACATCTTGACATATCTCCCACATTGATCGCAGTGTCTCCAGAAACGGCATTCAAGGAGCCAGGACCTTTTCTCCCTACACTGTCCATTGAGTTGTCCTCAAACCAATATACATCCTGCTATATCTCCCACATGGAAAGTGCCAGGAGGGAGAAGTGGGGATTATGTTTAGACTTTCTCGGAACTGCTTCAAATCAACTAGATATCTTTGTGCTGTAAATCTCCCAACAGCCAAGCGCAAAAGCAGCAAACATCTCGCTGTATGTCCCACATCCAAAGTGCCAAGAGAGAGCTTGCTCTCCCTGTCTTTGAGTACTGTTTTCACTGTCCCGGTTACCTCTTTGCTAACATTCTCTTCAGAGCCGCAGTGAAACCAGGAACCACGTGGAGAAGGCACCCACACTGAAAGTGCCTGGAGGGAACATTGGGGCTTCTTCTCAGTGTCTCTGACATAGGGTTTCACTGTCCCGGGAAAGTCTCTGCTAACACCGTGCAGAGCGCTGTGCCCAATGTACAGAAACGTCTTGCGGTATCTCCTACAGGGAAAGTGCCAGGAGGGAATTGTCGAGCTTGTTCTCAGTGTCTCTGAGAATTGCTCTGATTATCCCTGTGACCTCTTTGCTAAGACTCTCCAGAGAGCCGTCCTCAAAACAAACACACATCTTGACATATCTCCCACGTTGATCGCAGTGTCTCCAGAAACGGCATTCAAGGAGCCAGGACCTTTTCTCCCTACACTGTCCATTGAGTTGTCCTCAAAACCAATATACATCCTGCTATATCTCCCACATGGAAAGTGCCAGGAGGGAGAAGTGGGGATTATGTTTAGACTTTCTCGGAACTGCTTCAAATCAACTAGATATCTTTGTGCTGTAAATCTCCCAACAGCCAAGCGCAAAAGCAGCAAACATCTCGCTGTATGTCCCACATCCAAAGTGCCAAGAGAGAGCTTGCTCTCCCTGTCTTTGAGTACTGTTTTCACTGTCCCGGTTACCTCTTTGCTAACATTCTCTTCAGAGCCGCAGTGAAACCAGGAACCACGTGGAGAAGGCACCCACACTGAAAGTGCCTGGAGGGAACATTGGGGCTTCTTCTCAGTGTCTCTGACATAGGGTTTCACTGTCGCGGGAAAGTCTCTGCTAACACCGTGCAGAGCGCTGTGCCCAATGTACAGAAACGTCTTGCGGTATCTCCTACAGGGAAAGTGCCAGGAGGGAATTGTGGAGCTTGTTCTCAGTGTCTCTGAGAATTGCTCTGATTATCCGTGTGACCTCTTTGCTAAGACTCTCCAGAGAGACGTCCTCAAAACAAACACACATCTTGACATATCTCCCACATTGATCGCAGTGTCTCCAGAAACGGCATTCAAGGAGCCAGGACCTTTTCTCCCTACACTGTCCATTGAGTTGTCCTCAAAACCAATATACATCCTGCTATATCTCCCACATGGAAAGTGCCAGGAGGGAGAAGTGGGGATTATGTTTAGACTTTCTCGGAACTGCTTCAAATCAACTAGATATCTTTGTGCTGTAAATCTCCCAACAGCCAAACGCAAAAGCAGCAAACATCTCGCTGTATGTCCCACATCCAAAGTGCCAAGAGAGAGCTTGCTCTCCCTGTCTTTGAGTACTGTTTTCACTGTCCCGGTTACCTCTTTGCTAACATTCTCTTCAGAGCCGCAGTGAAACCAGGAACCACGTGGAGAAGGCACCCACACTGAAAGTGCCTGGAGGGAACATTGGGGCTTCTTCTCAGTGTCTCTGACATAGGGTTTCACTGTCCCGGGAAAGTCTCTGCTAACACCGTGCAGAGCGCTGTGCCCAATGTACAGAAACGTCTTGCGGTATCTCCTACAGGGAAAGTGCCAGGAGGGAATTGTCGAGCTTGTTCTCAGTGTCTCTGAGAATTGCTCTGATTAGCTGTGTGACCTCTTTGCTAAGACTCTCCAGAGAGACGTCCTCAAAACAAACACACATCTTGACATATCTCCCACATTGATCGCAGTGTCTCCAGAAACGGCATTCAAGGAGCCAGGACCTTTTCTCCCTACACTGTCCATTGAGTTGTCCTCAAAACCAATATACATCCTGCTATATCTCCCACATGGAAAGTGCCAGGAGGGAGAAGTGGGGATTATGTTTAGACTTTCTCGGAACTGCTTCAAATCAACTAGATATCTTTGTGCTGTAAATCTCCCAACAGCCAAACGCAAAAGCAGCAAACATCTCGCTGTATGTCCCACATCCAAAGTGCCAAGAGAGAGCTTGCTCTCCCTGTCTTTGAGTACTGTTTTCACTGTCCCGGTTACCTCTTTGCTAACATTCTCTTCAGAGCCGCAGTGAAACCAGGAACCACGTGGAGAAGGCACCCACACTGAAAGTGCCTGGAGGGAACATTGGGGCTTCTTCTCAGTGTCTCTGACATAGGGTTTCACTGTCCCGGGAAAGTCTCTGCTAACACCGTGCAGAGCGCTGTGCCCAATGTACAGAAACGTCTTGCGGTATCTCCTACAGGGAAAGTGCCAGGAGGGAATTGTCGAGCTTGTTCTCAGTGTCTCTGAGAATTGCTCTGATTATCCCTGTGACCTCTTTGCTAAGACTCTCCAGAGAGACGTCCTCAAAACAAACACACATCTTGACATATCTCCCACGTTGATCGCAGTGTCTCCAGAAACGGCATTCAAGGAGCCAGGACCTTTTCTCCCTACACTGTCCATTGAGTTGTCCTCAAAACCAATATACATCCTGCTATATCTCCCACATGGAAAGTGCCAGGAGGGAGAAGTGGGGATTATGTTTAGACTTTCTCGGAACTGCTTCAAATCAACTAGATATCTTTGTGCTGTAAATCTCCCAACAGCCAAGCGCAAAAGCAGCAAACATCTCGCTGTATGTCCCACATCCAAAGTGCCAACAGAGAGCTTGCTCTCCCTGTCTTTGAGTACTGTTTTCACTGTCCCGGTTACCTCTTTGCTAACATTCTCTTCAGAGCCGCAGTGAAACCAGGAACCACGTGGAGAAGGCACCCACACTGAAAGTGCCTGGAGGGAACATTGGGGCTTCTTCTCAGTGTCTCTGACATAGGGTTTCACTGTCGCGGGAAAGTCTCTGCTAACACCGTGCAGAGCGCTGTGCCCAATGTACAGAAACGTCTTGCGGTATCTCCTACAGGGAAAGTGCCAGGAGGGAATTGTGGAGCTTGTTCTCAGTGTCTCTGAGAATTGCTCTGATTATCCGTGTGACCTCTTTGCTAAGACTCTCCAGAGAGACGTCCTCAAAACAAACACACATCTTGACATATCTCCCACATTGATCGCAGTGTCTCCAGAAACGGCATTCAAGGAGCCAGGACCTTTTCTCCCTACACTGTCCATTGAGTTGTCCTCAAAACCAATATACATCCTGCTATATCTCCCACATGGAAAGTGCCAGGAGGGAGAAGTGGGGATTATGTTTAGACTTTCTCGGAACTGCTTCAAATCAACTAGATATCTTTGTGCTGTAAATCTCCCAACAGCCAAACGCAAAAGCAGCAAACATCTCGCTGTATGTCCCACATCCAAAGTGCCAAGAGAGAGCTTGCTCTCCCTGTCTTTGAGTACTGTTTTCACTGTCCCGGTTACCTCTTTGCTAACATTCTCTTCAGAGCCGCAGTGAAACCAGGAACCACGTGGAGAAGGCACCCACACTGAAAGTGCCTGGAGGGAACATTGGGGCTTCTTCTCAGTGTCTCTGACATAGGGTTTCACTGTCCCGGGAAAGTCTCTGCTAACACCGTGCAGAGCGCTGTGCCCAATGTACAGAAACGTCTTGCGGTATCTCCTACAGGGAAAGTGCCAGGAGGGAATTGTCGAGCTTGTTCTCAGTGTCTCTGAGAATTGCTCTGATTAGCTGTGTGACCTCTTTGCTAAGACTCTCCAGAGAGACGTCCTCAAAACAAACACACATCTTGACATATCTCCCACATTGATCGCAGTGTCTCCAGAAACGGCATTCAAGGAGCCAGGACCTTTTCTCCCTACACTGTCCATTGAGTTGTCCTCAAAACCAATATACATCCTGCTATATCTCCCACATGGAAAGTGCCAGGAGGGAGAAGTGGGGATTATGTTTAGACTTTCTCGGAACTGCTTCAAATCAACTAGATATCTTTGTGCTGTAAATCTCCCAACAGCCAAACGCAAAAGCAGCAAACATCTCGCTGTATGTCCCACATCCAAAGTGCCAAGAGAGAGCTTGCTCTCCCTGTCTTTGAGTACTGTTTTCACTGTCCCGGTTACCTCTTTGCTAACATTCTCTTCAGAGCCGCAGTGAAACCAGGAACCACGTGGAGAAGGCACCCACACTGAAAGTGCCTGGAGGGAACATTGGGGCTTCTTCTCAGTGTCTCTGACATAGGGTTTCACTGTCCCGGGAAAGTCTCTGCTAACACCGTGCAGAGCGCTGTGCCCAATGTACAGAAACGTCTTGCGGTATCTCCTACAGGGAAAGTGCCAGGAGGGAATTGTCGAGCTTGTTCTCAGTGTCTCTGAGAATTGCTCTGATTATCCCTGTGACCTCTTTGCTAAGACTCTCCAGAGAGACGTCCTCAAAACAAACACACATCTTGACATATCTCCCACGTTGATCGCAGTGTCTCCAGAAACGGCATTCAAGGAGCCAGGACCTTTTCTCCCTACACTGTCCATTGAGTTGTCCTCAAAACCAATATACATCCTGCTATATCTCCCACATGGAAAGTGCCAGGAGGGAGAAGTGGGGATTATGTTTAGACTTTCTCGGAACTGCTTCAAATCAACTAGATATCTTTGTGCTGTAAATCTCCCAACAGCCAAGCGCAAAAGCAGCAAACATCTCGCTGTATGTCCCACATCCAAAGTGCCAAGAGAGAGCTTGCTCTCCCTGTCTTTGAGTACTGTTTTCACTGTCCCGGTTACCTCTTTGCTAACATTCTCTTCAGAGCCGCAGTGAAACCAGGAACCACGTGGAGAAGGCACCCACACTGAAAGTGCCTGGAGGGAACATTGGGGCTTCTTCTCAGTGTCTCTGACATAGGGTTTCACTGTCGCGGGAAAGTCTCTGCTAACACCGTGCAGAGCGCTGTGCCCAATGTACAGAAACGTCTTGCGGTATCTCCTACAGGGAAAGTGCCAGGAGGGAATTGTGGAGCTTGTTCTCAGTGTCTCTGAGAATTGCTCTGATTATCCGTGTGACCTCTTTGCTAAGACTCTCCAGAGAGACGTCCTCAAAACAAACACACATCTTGACATATCTCCCACATTGATCGCAGTGTCTCCAGAAACGGCATTCAAGGAGCCAGGACCTTTTCTCCCTACACTGTCCATTGAGTTGTCCTCAAAACCAATATACATCCTGCTATATCTCCCACATGGAAAGTGCCAGGAGGGAGAAGTGGGGATTATGTTTAGACTTTCTCGGAACTGCTTCAAATCAACTAGATATCTTTGTGCTGTAAATCTCCCAACAGCCAAACGCAAAAGCAGCAAACATCTCGCTGTATGTCCCACATCCAAAGTGCCAAGAGAGAGCTTGCTCTCCCTGTCTTTGAGTACTGTTTTCACTGTCCCGGTTACCTCTTTGCTAACATTCTCTTCAGAGCCGCAGTGAAACCAGGAACCACGTGGAGAAGGCACCCACACTGAAAGTGCCTGGAGGGAACATTGGGGCTTCTTCTCAGTGTCTCTGACATAGGGTTTCACTGTCCCGGGAAAGTCTCTGCTAACACCGTGCAGAGCGCTGTGCCCAATGTACAGAAACGTCTTGCGGTATCTCCTACAGGGAAAGTGCCAGGAGGGAATTGTGGAGCTTGTTCTCAGTGTCTCTGAGAATTGCTCTGATTAGCTGTGTGACCTCTTTGCTAAGACTCTCCAGAGAGACGTCCTCAAAACAAACACACATCTTGACATATCTCCCACATTGATCGCAGTGTCTCCAGAAACGGCATTCAAGGAGCCAGGACCTTTTCTCCCTACACTGTCCATTGAGTTGTCCTCAAAACCAATATACATCCTGCTATATCTCCCACATGGAAAGTGCCAGGAGGGAGAAGTGGGGATTATGTTTAGACTTTCTCGGAACTGCTTCAAATCAACTAGATATCTTTGTGCTGTAAATCTCCCAACAGCCAAACGCAAAAGCAGCAAACATCTCGCTGTATGTCCCACATCCAAAGTGCCAAGAGAGAGCTTGCTCTCCCTGTCTTTGAGTACTGTTTTCACTGTCCCGGTTACCTCTTTGCTAACATTCTCTTCAGAGCCGCAGTGAAACCAGGAACCACGTGGAGAAGGCACCCACACTGAAAGTGCCTGGAGGGAACATTGGGGCTTCTTCTCAGTGTCTCTGACATAGGGTTTCACTGTCGCGGGAAAGTCTCTGCTAACACCGTGCAGAGCGCTGTGCCCAATGTACAGAAACGTCTTGCGGTATCTCCTACAGGGAAAGTGCCAGGAGGGAATTGTCGAGCTTGTTCTCAGTGTCTCTGAGAATTGCTCTGATTATCCGTGTGACCTCTTTGCTAAGACTCTCCAGAGAGACGTCCTCAAAACAAACACACATCTTGACATATCTCCCACATTGATCGCAGTGTCTCCAGAAACGGCATTCAAGGAGCCAGGACCTTTTCTCCCTACACTGTCCATTGAGTTGTCCTCAAAACCAATATACATCCTGCTATATCTCCCACATGGAAAGTGCCAGGAGGGAGAAGTGGGGATTATGTTTAGACTTTCTCGGAACTGCTTCAAATCAACTAGATATCTTTGTGCTGTAAATCTCCCAACAGCCAAGCGCAAAAGCAGCAAACATCTCGCTGTATGTCCCACATCCAAAGTGCCAAGAGAGAGCTTGCTCTCCCTGTCTTTGAGTACTGTTTTCACTGTCCCGGTTACCTCTTTGCTAACATTCTCTTCAGAGCCGCAGTGAAACCAGGAACCACGTGGAGAAGGCACCCACACTGAAAGTGCCTGGAGGGAACATTGGGGCTTCTTCTCAGTGTCTCTGACATAGGGTTTCACTGTCGCGGGAAAGTCTCTGCTAACACCGTGCAGAGCGCTGTGCCCAATGTACAGAAACGTCTTGCGGTATCTCCTACAGGGAAAGTGCCAGGAGGGAATTGTCGAGCTTGTTCTCAGTGTCTCTGAGAATTGCTCTGATTATCCCTGTGACCTCTTTGCTAAGACTCTCCAGAGAGCCGTCCTCAAAACAAACACACATCTTGACATATCTCCCACATTGATCGCAGTGTCTCCAGAAACGGCATTCAAGGAGCCAGGACCTTTTCTCCCTACACTGTCCATTGAGTTGTCCTCAAAACCAATATACATCCTGCTATATCTCCCACATGGAAAGTGCCAGGAGGGAGAAGTGGGGATTATGTTTAGACTTTCTCGGAACTGCTTCAAATCAACTAGATATCTTTGTGCTGTAAATCTCCCAACAGCCAAACGCAAAAGCAGCAAACATCTCGCTGTATGTCCCACATCCAAAGTGCCAAGAGAGAGCTTGCTCTCCCTGTCTTTGAGTACTGTTTTCACTGTCCCGGTTACCTCTTTGCTAACATTCTCTTCAGAGCCGCAGTGAAACCAGGAACCACGTGGAGAAGGCACCCACACTGAAAGTGCCTGGAGGGAACATTGGGGCTTCTTCTCAGTGTCTCTGACATAGGGTTTCACTGTCCCGGGAAAGTCTCTGCTAACACCGTGCAGAGCGCTGTGCCCAATGTACAGAAACGTCTTGCGGTATCTCCTACAGGGAAAGTGCCAGGAGGGAATTGTCGAGCTTGTTCTCAGTGTCTCTGAGAATTGCTCTGATTATCTGTGTGACCTCTTTGCTAAGACTCTCCAGAGAGACGTCCTCAAAACAAACACACATCTTGACATATCTCCCACATTGATCGCAGTGTCTCCAGAAACGGCATTCAAGGAGCCAGGACCTTTTCTCCCTACACTGTCCATTGAGTTGTCCTCAAAACCAATATACATCCTGCTATATCTCCCACATGGAAAGTGCCAGGAGGGAGAAGTGGGGATTATGTTTAGACTTTCTCGGAACTGCTTCAAATCAACTAGATATCTTTGTGCTGTAAATCTCCCAACAGCCAAGCGCAAAAGCAGCAAACATCTCGCTGTATGTCCCACATCCAAAGTGCCAAGAGAGAGCTTGCTCTCCCTGTCTTTGAGTACTGTTTTCACTGTCCCGGTTACCTCTTTGCTAACATTCTCTTCAGAGCCGCAGTGAAACCAGGAACCACGTGGAGAAGGCACCCACACTGAAAGTGCCTGGAGGGAACATTGGGGCTTCTTCTCAGTGTCTCTGACATAGGGTTTCACTGTCCCGGGAAAGTCTCTGCTAACACCGTGCAGAGCGCTGTGCCCAATGTACAGAAACGTCTTGCGGTATCTCCTACAGGGAAAGTGCCAGGAGGGAATTGTCGAGCTTGTTCTCAGTGTCTCTGAGAATTGCTCTGATTATCCCTGTGACCTCTTTGCTAAGACTCTCCAGAGAGACGTCCTCAAAACAAACACACATCTTGACATATCTCCCACATTGATCGCAGTGTCTCCAGAAACGGCATTCAAGGAGCCAGGACCTTTTCTCCCTACACTGTCCATTGAGTTGTCCTCAAAACCAATATACATCCTGCTATATCTCCCACATGGAAAGTGCCAGGAGGGAGAAGTGGGGATTATGTTTAGACTTTCTCGGAACTGCTTCAAATCAACTAGATATCTTTGTGCTGTAAATCTCCCAACAGCCAAACGCAAAAGCAGCAAACATCTCGCTGTATGTCCCACATCCAAAGTGCCAAGAGAGAGCTTGCTCTCCCTGTCTTTGAGTACTGTTTTCACTGTCCCGGTTACCTCTTTGCTAACATTCTCTTCAGAGCCGCAGTGAAACCAGGAACCACGTGGAGAAGGCACCCACACTGAAAGTGCCTGGAGGGAACATTGGGGCTTCTTCTCAGTGTCTCTGACATAGGGTTTCACTGTCCCGGGAAAGTCTCTGCTAACACCGTGCAGAGCGCTGTGCCCAATGTACAGAAACGTCTTGCGGTATCTCCTACAGGGAAAGTGCCAGGAGGGAATTGTCGAGCTTGTTCTCAGTGTCTCTGAGAATTGCTCTGATTATCCCTGTGACCTCTTTGCTAAGACTCTCCAGAGAGACGTCCTCAAAACAAACACACATCTTGACATATCTCCCACATTGATCGCAGTGTCTCCAGAAACGGCATTCAAGGAGCCAGGACCTTTTCTCCCTACACTGTCCATTGAGTTGTCCTCAAAACCAATATACATCCTGCTATATCTCCCACATGGAAAGTGCCAGGAGGGAGAAGTGGGGATTATGTTTAGACTTTCTCGGAACTGCTTCAAATCAACTAGATATCTTTGTGCTGTAAATCTCCCAACAGCCAAACGCAAAAGCAGCAAACATCTCGCTGTATGTCCCACATCCAAAGTGCCAAGAGAGAGCTTGCTCTCCCTGTCTTTGAGTACTGTTTTCACTGTCCCGGTTACCTCTTTGCTAACATTCTCTTCAGAGCCGCAGTGAAACCAGGAACCACGTGGAGAAGGCACCCACACTGAAAGTGCCTGGAGGGAACATTGGGGCTTCTTCTCAGTGTCTCTGACATAGGGTTTCACTGTCCCGGGAAAGTCTCTGCTAACACCGTGCAGAGCGCTGTGCCCAATGTACAGAAACGTCTTGTGGTATCTCCTACAGGGAAAGTGCCAGGAGGGAATTGTGGAGCTTGTTCTCAGTGTCTCTGAGAATTGCTCTGATTATCCCTGTGACCTCTTTGCTAAGACTCTCCAGAGAGACGTCCTCAAAACAAACACACATCTTGACATATCTCCCACATTGATCGCAGTGTCTCCAGAAACGGCATTCAAGGAGCCAGGACCTTTTCTCCCTACACTGTCCATTGAGTTGTCCTCAAAACCAATATACATCCTGCTATATCTCCCACATGGAAAGTGCCAGGAGGGAGAAGTGGGGATTATGTTTAGACTTTCTCGGAACTGCTTCAAATCAACTAGATATCTTTGTGCTGTAAATCTCCCAACAGCCAAACGCAAAAGCAGCAAACATCTCGCTGTATGTCCCACATCCAAAGTGCCAAGAGAGAGCTTGCTCTCCCTGTCTTTGAGTACTGTTTTCACTGTCCCGGTTACCTCTTTGCTAACATTCTCTTCAGAGCCGCAGTGAAACCAGGAACCACGTGGAGAAGGCACCCACACTGAAAGTGCCTGGAGGGAACATTGGGGCTTCTTCTCAGTGTCTCTGACATAGGGTTTCACTGTCGCGGGAAAGTCTCTGCTAACACCGTGCAGAGCGCTGTGCCCAATGTACAGAAACGTCTTGCGGTATCTCCTACAGGGAAAGTGCCAGGAGGGAATTGTGGAGCTTGTTCTCAGTGTCTCTGAGAATTGCTCTGATTATCTGTGTGACCTCTTTGCTAAGACTCTCCAGAGAGACGTCCTCAAAACAAACACACATCTTGACATATCTCCCACATTGATCGCAGTGTCTCCAGAAACGGCATTCAAGGAGCCAGGACCTTTTCTCCCTACACTGTCCATTGAGTTGTCCTCAAAACCAATATACATCCTGCTATATCTCCCACATGGAAAGTGCCAGGAGGGAGAAGTGGGGATTATGTTTAGACTTTCTCGGAACTGCTTCAAATCAACTAGATATCTTTGTGCTGTAAATCTCCCAACAGCCAAACGCAAAAGCAGCAAACATCTCGCTGTATGTCCCACATCCAAAGTGCCAAGAGAGAGCTTGCTCTCCCTGTCTTTGAGTACTGTTTTCACTGTCCCGGTTACCTCTTTGCTAACATTCTCTTCAGAGCCGCAGTGAAACCAGGAACCACGTGGAGAAGGCACCCACACTGAAAGTGCCTGGAGGGAACATTGGGGCTTCTTCTCAGTGTCTCTGACATAGGGTTTCACTGTCCCAGGAAAGTCTCTGCTAACACCGTGCAGAGCGCTGTGCCCAATGTACAGAAACGTCTTGCGGTATCTCCTACAGGGAAAGTGCCAGGAGGGAATTGTCGAGCTTGTTCTCAGTGTCTCTGAGAATTGCTCTGATTATCTGTGTGACCTCTTTGCTAAGACTCTCCAGAGAGACGTCCTCAAAACAAACACACATCTTGACATATCTCCCACATTGATCGCAGTGTCTCCAGAAACGGCATTCAAGGAGCCAGGACCTTTTCTCCCTACACTGTCCATTGAGTTGTCCTCAAAACCAATATACATCCTGCTATATCTCCCACATGGAAAGTGCCAGGAGGGAGAAGTGGGGATTATGTTTAGACTTTCTCGGAACTGCTTCAAATCAACTAGATATCTTTGTGCTGTAAATCTCCCAACAGCCAAACGCAAAAGCAGCAAACATCTCGCTGTATGTCCCACATCCAAAGTGCCAAGAGAGAGCTTGCTCTCCCTGTCTTTGAGTACTGTTTTCACTGTCCCGGTTACCTCTTTGCTAACATTCTCTTCAGAGCCGCAGTGAAACCAGGAACCACGTGGAGAAGGCACCCACACTGAAAGTGCCTGGAGGGAACATTGGGGCTTCTTCTCAGTGTCTCTGACATAGGGTTTCACTGTCCCAGGAAAGTCTCTGCTAACACCGTGCAGAGCGCTGTGCCCAATGTACAGAAACGTCTTGCGGTATCTCCTACAGGGAAAGTGCCAGGAGGGAATTGTCGAGCTTGTTCTCAGTGTCTCTGAGAATTGCTCTGATTATCTGTGTGACCTCTTTGCTAAGACTCTCCAGAGAGACGTCCTCAAAACAAACACACATCTTGACATATCTCCCACATTGATCGCAGTGTCTCCAGAAACGGCATTCAAGGAGCCAGGACCTTTTCTCCCTACACTGTCCATTGAGTTGTCCTCAAAACCAATATACATCCTGCTATATCTCCCACATGGAAAGTGCCAGGAGGGAGAAGTGGGGATTATGTTTAGACTTTCTCGGAACTGCTTCAAATCAACTAGATATCTTTGTGCTGTAAATCTCCCAACAGCCAAGCGCAAAAGCAGCAAACATCTCGCTGTATGTCCCACATCGAAAGTGCCAAGAGAGAGCTTGCTCTCCCTGTCTTTGAGTACTGTTTTCACTGTCCCGGTTACCTCTTTGCTAACATTCTCTTCAGAGCCGCAGTGAAACCAGGAACCACGTGGAGAAGGCACCCACACTGAAAGTGCCTGGAGGGAACATTGGGGCTTCTTCTCAGTGTCTCTGACATAGGGTTTCACTGTCCCGGGAAAGTCTCTGCTAACACCGTGCAGAGCGCTGTGCCCAATGTACAGAAACGTCTTGCGGTATCTCCTACAGGGAAAGTGCCAGGAGGGAATTGTCGAGCTTGTTCTCAGTGTCTCTGAGAATTGCTCTGATTATCCCTGTGACCTCTTTGCTAAGACTCTCCAGAGAGCCGTCCTCAAAACAAACACACATCTTGACATATCTCCCACATTGATCGCAGTGTCTCCAGAAACGGCATTCAAGGAGCCAGGACCTTTTCTCCCTACACTGTCCATTGAGTTGTCCTCAAAACCAATATACATCCTGCTATATCTCCCACATGGAAAGTGCCAGGAGGGAGAAGTGGGGATTATGTTTAGACTTTCTCGGAACTGCTTCAAATCAACTAGATATCTTTGTGCTGTAAATCTCCCAACAGCCAAACGCAAAAGCAGCAAACATCTCGCTGTATGTCCCACATCGAAAGTGCCAAGAGAGAGCTTGCTCTCCCTGTCTTTGAGTACTGTTTTCACTGTCCCGGTTACCTCTTTGCTAACATTCTCTTCAGAGCCGCAGTGAAACCAGGAACCACGTGGAGAAGGCACCCACACTGAAAGTGCCTGGAGGGAACATTGGGGCTTCTTCTCAGTGTCTCTGACATAGGGTTTCACTGTCGCGGGAAAGTCTCTGCTAACACCGTGCAGAGCGCTGTGCCCAATGTACAGAAACGTCTTGCGGTATCTCCTACAGGGAAAGTGCCAGGAGGGAATTGTCGAGCTTGTTCTCAGTGTCTCTGAGAATTGCTCTGATTATCTGTGTGACCTCTTTGCTAAGACTCTCCAGAGAGACGTCCTCAAAACAAACACACATCTTGACATATCTCCCACATTGATCGCAGTGTCTCCAGAAACGGCATTCAAGGAGCCAGGACCTTTTCTCCCTACACTGTCCATTGAGTTGTCCTCAAAACCAATATACATCCTGCTATATCTCCCACATGGAAAGTGCCAGGAGGGAGAAGTGGGGATTATGTTTAGACTTTCTCGGAACTGCTTCAAATCAACTAGATATCTTTGTGCTGTAAATCTCCCAACAGCCAAGCGCAAAAGCAGCAAACATCTCGCTGTATGTCCCACATCCAAAGTGCCAAGAGAGAGCTTGCTCTCCCTGTCTTTGAGTACTGTTTTCACTGTCCCGGTTACCTCTTTGCTAACATTCTCTTCAGAGCCGCAGTGAAACCAGGAACCACGTGGAGAAGGCACCCACACTGAAAGTGCCTGGAGGGAACATTGGGGCTTCTTCTCAGTGTCTCTGACATAGGGTTTCACTGTCCCGGGAAAGTCTCTGCTAACACCGTGCAGAGCGCTGTGCCCAATGTACAGAAACGTCTTGCGGTATCTCCTACAGGGAAAGTGCCAGGAGGGAATTGTCGAGCTTGTTCTCAGTGTCTCTGAGAATTGCTCTGATTATCCCTGTGACCTCTTTGCTAAGACTCTCCAGAGAGCCGTCCTCAAAACAAACACACATCTTGACATATCTCCCACATTGATCGCAGTGTCTCCAGAAACGGCATTCAAGGAGCCAGGACCTTTTCTCCCTACACTGTCCATTGAGTTGTCCTCAAAACCAATATACATCCTGCTATATCTCCCACATGGAAAGTGCCAGGAGGGAGAAGTGGGGATTATGTTTAGACTTTCTCGGAACTGCTTCAAATCAACTAGATATCTTTGTGCTGTAAATCTCCCAACAGCCAAGCGCAAAAGCAGCAAACATCTCGCTGTATGTCCCACATCCAAAGTGCCAAGAGAGAGCTTGCTCTCCCTGTCTTTGAGTACTGTTTTCACTGTCCCGGTTACCTCTTTGCTAACATTCTCTTCAGAGCCGCAGTGAAACCAGGAACCACGTGGAGAAGGCACCCACACTGAAAGTGCCTGGAGGGAACATTGGGGCTTCTTCTCAGTGTCTCTGACATAGGGTTTCACTGTCCCGGGAAAGTCTCTGCTAACACCGTGCAGAGCGCTGTGCCCAATGTACAGAAACGTCTTGCGGTATCTCCTACAGGGAAAGTGCCAGGAGGGAATTGTCGAGCTTGTTCTCAGTGTCTCTGAGAATTGCTCTGATTATCCCTGTGACCTCTTTGCTAAGACTCTCCAGAGAGACGTCCTCAAAACAAACACACATCTTGACATATCTCCCACATTGATCGCAGTGTCTCCAGAAACGGCATTCAAGGAGCCAGGACCTTTTCTCCCTACACTGTCCATTGAGTTGTCCTCAAAACCAATATACATCCTGCTATATCTCCCACATGGAAAGTGCCAGGAGGGAGAAGTGGGGATTATGTTTAGACTTTCTCGGAACTGCTTCAAATCAACTAGATATCTTTGTGCTGTAAATCTCCCAACAGCCAAGCGCAAAAGCAGCAAACATCTCGCTGTATGTCCCACATCGAAAGTGCCAAGAGAGAGCTTGCTCTCCCTGTCTTTGAGTACTGTTTTCACTGTCCCGGTTACCTCTTTGCTAACATTCTCTTCAGAGCCGCAGTGAAACCAGGAACCACGTGGAGAAGGCACCCACACTGAAAGTGCCTGGAGGGAACATTGGGGCTTCTTCTCAGTGTCTCTGACATAGGGTTTCACTGTCGCGGGAAAGTCTCTGCTAACACCGTGCAGAGCGCTGTGCCCAATGTACAGAAACGTCTTGCGGTATCTCCTACAGGGAAAGTGCCAGGAGGGAATTGTGGAGCTTGTTCTCAGTGTCTCTGAGAATTGCTCTGATTATCTGTGTGACCTCTTTGCTAAGACTCTCCAGAGAGACGTCCTCAAAACAAACACACATCTTGACATATCTCCCACATTGATCGCAGTGTCTCCAGAAACGGCATTCAAGGAGCCAGGACCTTTTCTCCCTACACTGTCCATTGAGTTGTCCTCAAAACCAATATACATCCTGCTATATCTCCCACATGGAAAGTGCCAGGAGGGAGAAGTGGGGATTATGTTTAGACTTTCTCGGAACTGCTTCAAATCAACTAGATATCTTTGTGCTGTAAATCTCCCAACAGCCAAGCGCAAAAGCAGCAAACATCTCGCTGTATGTCCCACATCCAAAGTGCCAAGAGAGAGCTTGCTCTCCCTGTCTTTGAGTACTGTTTTCACGGTCCCGGTTACCTCTTTGCTAACATTCTCTTCAGAGCCGCAGTGAAACCAGGAACCACGTGGAGAAGGCACCCACACTGAAAGTGCCTGGAGGGAACATTGGGGCTTCTTCTCAGTGTCTCTGACATAGGGTTTCACTGTCCCGGGAAAGTCTCTGCTAACACCGTGCAGAGCGCTGTGCCCAATGTACAGAAACGTCTTGCGGTATCTCCTACAGGGAAAGTGCCAGGAGGGAATTGTCGAGCTTGTTCTCAGTGTCTCTGAGAATTGCTCTGATTATCTGTGTGACCTCTTTGCTAAGACTCTCCAGAGAGACGTCCTCAAAACAAACACACATCTTGACATATCTCCCACATTGATCGCAGTGTCTCCAGAAACGGCATTCAAGGAGCCAGGACCTTTTCTCCCTACACTGTCCATTGAGTTGTCCTCAAAACCAATATACATCCTGCTATATCTCCCACATGGAAAGTGCCAGGAGGGAGAAGTGGGGATTATGTTTAGACTTTCTCGGAACTGCTTCAAATCAACTAGATATCTTTGTGCTGTAAATCTCCCAACAGCCAAGCGCAAAAGCAGCAAACATCTCGCTGTATGTCCCACATCCAAAGTGCCAAGAGAGAGCTTGCTCTCCCTGTCTTTGAGTACTGTTTTCACTGTCCCGGTTACCTCTTTGCTAACATTCTCTTCAGAGCCGCAGTGAAACCAGGAACCACGTGGAGAAGGCACCCACACTGAAAGTGCCTGGAGGGAACATTGGGGCTTCTTCTCAGTGTCTCTGACATAGGGTTTCACTGTCCCGGGAAAGTCTCTGCTAACACCGTGCAGAGCGCTGTGCCCAATGTACAGAAACGTCTTGCGGTATCTCCTACAGGGAAAGTGCCAGGAGGGAATTGTCGAGCTTGTTCTCAGTGTCTCTGAGAATTGCTCTGATTATCTGTGTGACCTCTTTGCTAAGACTTTCCAGAGAGACGTCCTCAAAACAAACACACATCTTGACATATCTCCCACATTGATCGCAGTGTCTCCAGAAACGGCATTCAAGGAGCCAGGACCTTTTCTCCCTACACTGTCCATTGAGTTGTCCTCAAAACCAATATACATCCTGCTATATCTCCCACATGGAAAGTGCCAGGAGGGAGAAGTGGGGATTATGTTTAGACTTTCTCGGAACTGCTTCAAATCAACTAGATATCTTTGTGCTGTAAATCTCCCAACAGCCAAGCGCAAAAGCAGCAAACATCTCGCTGTATGTCCCACATCCAAAGTGCCAAGAGAGAGCTTGCTCTCCCTGTCTTTGAGTACTGTTTTCACTGTCCCGGTTACCTCTTTGCTAACATTCTCTTCAGAGCTGCAGTGAAACCAGGAACCACGTGGAGAAGGCACCCACACTGAAAGTGCCTGGAGGGAACATTGGGGCTTCTTCTCAGTGTCTCTGACATAGGGTTTCACTGTCCCGGGAAAGTCTCTGCTAACACCGTGCAGAGCGCTGTGCCCAATGTACAGAAACGTCTTGCGGTATCTCCTACAGGGAAAGTGCCAGGAGGGAATTGTCGAGCTTGTTCTCAGTGTCTCTGAGAATTGCTCTGATTATCCGTGTGACCTCTTTGCTAAGACTCTCCAGAGAGCCGTCCTCAAAACAAACACACATCTTGACATATCTCCCACATTGATCGCAGTGTCTCCAGAAACGGCATTCAAGGAGCCAGGACCTTTTCTCCCTACACTGTCCATTGAGTTGTCCTCAAAACCAATATACATCCTGCTATATCTCCCACATGGAAAGTGCCAGGAGGGAGAAGTGGGGATTATGTTTAGACTTTCTCGGAACTGCTTCAAATCAACTAGATATCTTTGTGCTGTAAATCTCCCAACAGCCAAACGCAAAAGCAGCAAACATCTCGTTGTATGTCCCACATCCAAAGTGCCAAGAGAGAGCTTGCTCTCCCTGTCTTTGAGTACTGTTTTCACTGTCCCGGTTACCTCTTTGCTAACATTCTCTTCAGAGCCGCAGTGAAACCAGGAACCACGTGGAGAAGGCACCCACACTGAAAGTGCCTGGAGGGAACATTGGGGCTTCTTCTCAGTGTCTCTGACATAGGGTTTCACTGTCGCGGGAAAGTCTCTGCTAACACCGTGCAGAGCGCTGTGCCCAATGTACAGAAACGTCTTGCGGTATCTCCTACAGGGAAAGTGCCAGGAGGGAATTGTGGAGCTTGTTCTCAGTGTCTCTGAGAATTGCTCTGATTATCTGTGTGACCTCTTTGCTAAGACTCTCCAGAGAGACGTCCTCAAAACAAACACACATCTTGACATATCTCCCACATTGATCGCAGTGTCTCCAGAAACGGCATTCAAGGAGCCAGGACCTTTTCTCCCTACACTGTCCATTGAGTTGTCCTCAAACCAATATACATCCTGCTATATCTCCCACATGGAAAGTGCCAGGAGGGAGAAGTGGGGATTATGTTTAGACTTTCTCGGAACTGCTTCAAATCAACTAGATATCTTTGTGCTGTAAATCTCCCAACAGCCAAGCGCAAAAGCAGCAAACATCTCGCTGTATGTCCCACATCCAAAGTGCCAAGAGAGAGCTTGCTCTCCCTGTCTTTGAGTACTGTTTTCACTGTCCCGGTTACCTCTTTGCTAACATTCTCTTCAGAGCCGCAGTGAAACCAGGAACCACGTGGAGAAGGCACCCACACTGAAAGTGCCTGGAGGGAACATTGGGGCTTCTTCTCAGTGTCTCTGACATAGGGTTTCACTGTCCCGGGAAAGTCTCTGCTAACACCGTGCAGAGCGCTGTGCCCAATGTACAGAAACGTCTTGCGGTATCTCCTACAGGGAAAGTGCCAGGAGGGAATTGTCGAGCTTGTTCTCAGTGTCTCTGAGAATTGCTCTGATTATCCCTGTGACCTCTTTGCTAAGACTCTCCAGAGAGCCGTCCTCAAAACAAACACACATCTTGACATATCTCCCACATTGATCGCAGTGTCTCCAGAAACGGCATTCAAGGAGCCAGGACCTTTTCTCCCTACACTGTCCATTGAGTTGTCCTCAAAACCAATATACATCCTGCTATATCTCCCACATGGAAAGTGCCAGGAGGGAGAAGTGGGGATTATGTTTAGACTTTCTCGGAACTGCTTCAAATCAACTAGATATCTTTGTGCTGTAAATCTCCCAACAGCCAAACGCAAAAGCAGCAAACATCTCGCTGTATGTCCCACATCGAAAGTGCCAAGAGAGAGCTTGCTCTCCCTGTCTTTGAGTACTGTTTTCACTGTCCCGGTTACCTCTTTGCTAACATTCTCTTCAGAGCCGCAGTGAAACCAGGAACCACGTGGAGAAGGCACCCACACTGAAAGTGCCTGGAGGGAACATTGGGGCTTCTTCTCAGTGTCTCTGACATAGGGTTTCACTGTCCCGGGAAAGTCTCTGCTAACACCGTGCAGAGCGCTGTGCCCAATGTACAGAAACGTCTTGCGGTATCTCCTACAGGGAAAGTGCCAGGAGGGAATTGTGGAGCTTGTTCTCAGTGTCTCTGAGAATTGCTCTGATTATCTGTGTGACCTCTTTGCTAAGACTTTCCAGAGAGACGTCCTCAAAACAAACACACATCTTGACATATCTCCCACATTGATCGCAGTGTCTCCAGAAACGGCATTCAAGGAGCCAGGACCTTTTCTCCCTACACTGTCCATTGAGTTGTCCTCAAAACCAATATACATCCTGCTATATCTCCCACATGGAAAGTGCCAGGAGGGAGAAGTGGGGATTATGTTTAGACTTTCTCGGAACTGCTTCAAATCAACTAGATATCTTTGTGCTGTAAATCTCCCAACAGCCAAGCGCAAAAGCAGCAAACATCTCGCTGTATGTCCCACATCCAAAGTGCCAAGAGAGAGCTTGCTCTCCCTGTCTTTGAGTACTGTTTTCACTGTCCCGGTTACCTCTTTGCTAACATTCTCTTCAGAGCCGCAGTGAAACCAGGAACCACGTGGAGAAGGCACCCACACTGAAAGTGCCTGGAGGGAACATTGGGGCTTCTTCTCAGTGTCTCTGACATAGGGTTTCACTGTCCCGGGAAAGTCTCTGCTAACACCGTGCAGAGCGCTGTGCCCAATCTACAGAAACGTCTTGCGGTATCTCCTACAGGGAAAGTGCCAGGAGGGAATTGTGGAGCTTGTTCTCAGTGTCTCTGAGAATTGCTCTGATTATCTGTGTGACCTCTTTGCTAAGACTCTCCAGAGAGACGTCCTCAAAACAAACACACATCTTGACATATCTCCCACATTGATCGCAGTGTCTCCAGAAACGGCATTCAAGGAGCCAGGACCTTTTCTCCCTACACTGTCCATTGAGTTGTCCTCAAAACCAATATACATCCTGCTATATCTCCCACATGGAAAGTGCCAGGAGGGAGAAGTGGGGATTATGTTTAGACTTTCTCGGAACTGCTTCAAATCAACTAGATATCTTTGTGCTGTAAATCTCCCAACAGCCAAACGCAAAAGCAGCAAACATCTCGCTGTATGTCCCACATCGAAAGTGCCAAGAGAGAGCTTGCTCTCCCTGTCTTTGAGTACTGTTTTCACTGTCCCGGTTACCTCTTTGCTAACATTCTCTTCAGAGCCGCAGTGAAACCAGGAACCACGTGGAGAAGGCACCCACACTGAAAGTGCCTGGAGGGAACATTGGGGCTTCTTCTCAGTGTCTCTGACATAGGGTTTCACTGTCCCGGGAAAGTCTCTGCTAACACCGTGCAGAGCGCTGTGCCCAATGTACAGAAACGTCTTGCGGTATCTCCTACAGGGAAAGTGCCAGGAGGGAATTGTCGAGCTTGTTCTCAGTGTCTCTGAGAATTGCTCTGATTATCTGTGTGACCTCTTTGCTAAGACTCTCCAGAGAGACGTCCTCAAAACAAACACACATCTTGACATATCTCCCACATTGATCGCAGTGTCTCCAGAAACGGCATTCAAGGAGCCAGGACCTTTTCTCCCTACACTGTCCATTGAGTTGTCCTCAAAACCAATATACATCCTGCTATATCTCCCACATGGAAAGTGCCAGGAGGGAGAAGTGGGGATTATGTTTAGACTTTCTCGGAACTGCTTCAAATCAACTAGATATCTTTGTGCTGTAAATCTCACAACAGCCAAACGCAAAAGCAGCAAACATCTCGCTGTATGTCCCACATCCAAAGTGCCAAGAGAGAGCTTGCTCTCCCTGTCTTTGAGTACTGTTTTCACTGTCCCGGTTACCTCTTTGCTAACATTCTCTTCAGAGCCGCAGTGAAACCAGGAACCACGTGGAGAAGGCACCCACACTGAAAGTGCCTGGAGGGAACATTGGGGCTTCTTCTCAGTGTCTCTGACATAGGGTTTCACTGTCGCGGGAAAGTCTCTGCTAACACCCTGCAGAGCGCTGTGCCCAATGTACAGAAACGTCTTGCGGTATCTCCTACAGGGAAAGTGCCAGGAGGGAATTGTGGAGCTTGTTCTCAGTGTCTCTGAGAATTGCTCTGATTATCCCTGTGACCTCTTTGCTAAGACTCTCCAGAGAGACGTCCTCAAAACAAACACACATCTTGACATATCTCCCACATTGATCGCAGTGTCTCCAGAAACGGCATTCAAGGAGCCAGGACCTTTTCTCCCTACACTGTCCATTGAGTTGTCCTCAAAACCAATATACATCCTGCTATATCTCCCACATGGAAAGTGCCAGGAGGGAGAAGTGGGGATTATGTTTAGACTTTCTCGGAACTGCTTCAAATCAACTAGATATCTTTGTGCTGTAAATCTCCCAACAGCCAAACGCAAAAGCAGCAAACATCTCGCTGTATGTCCCACATCCAAAGTGCCAAGAGAGAGCTTGCTCTCCCTGTCTTTGAGTACTGTTTTCACTGTCCCGGTTACCTCTTTGCTAACATTCTCTTCAGAGCCGCAGTGAAACCAGGAACCACGTGGAGAAGGCACCCACACTGAAAGTGCCTGGAGGGAACATTGGGGCTTCTTCTCAGTGTCTCTGACATAGGGTTTCACTGTCCCGGGAAAGTCTCTGCTAACACCGTGCAGAGCGCTGTGCCCAATGTACAGAAACGTCTTGCGGTATCTCCTACAGGGAAAGTGCCAGGAGGGAATTGTCGAGCTTGTTCTCAGTGTCTCTGAGAATTGCTCTGATTATCTGTGTGACCTCTTTGCTAAGACTCTCCAGAGAGACGTCCTCAAAACAAACACACATCTTGACATATCTCCCACATTGATCGCAGTGTCTCCAGAAACGGCATTCAAGGAGCCAGGACCTTTTCTCCCTACACTGTCCATTGAGTTGTCCTCAAAACCAATATACATCCTGCTATATCTCCCACATGGAAAGTGCCAGGAGGGAGAAGTGGGGATTATGTTTAGACTTTCTCGGAACTGCTTCAAATCAACTAGATATCTTTGTGCTGTAAATCTCCCAACAGCCAAGCGCAAAAGCAGCAAACATCTCGCTGTATGTCCCACATCGAAAGTGCCAAGAGAGAGCTTGCTCTCCCTGTCTTTGACTACTGTTTTCACTGTCCCGGTTACCTCTTTGCTAACATTCTCTTCAGAGCCGCAGTGAAACCAGGAACCACGTGGAGAAGGCACCCACACTGAAAGTGCCTGGAGGGAACATTGGGGCTTCTTCTCAGTGTCTCTGACATAGGGTTTCACTGTCGCGGGAAAGTCTCTGCTAACACCGTGCAGAGCGCTGTGCCCAATGTACAGAAACGTCTTGCGGTATCTCCTACAGGGAAAGTGCCAGGAGGGAATTGTCGAGCTTGTTCTCAGTGTCTCTGAGAATTTCTCTGATTATCCGTGTGACCTCTTTGCTAAGACTCTCCAAAGAGACGTCCTCAAAACAAACACACATCTTGACATATCTCCCACATTGATCGCAGTGTCTCCAGAAACGGCATTCAAGGAGCCAGGACCTTTTCTCCCTACACTGTCCATTGAGTTGTCCTCAAAACCAATATACATCCTGCTATATCTCCCACATGGAAAGTGCCAGGAGGGAGAAGTGGGGATTATGTTTAGACTTTCTCGGAACTGCTTCAAATCAACTAGATATCTTTGTGCTGTAAATCTCCCAACAGCCAAACGCAAAAGCAGCAAACATCTCGCTGTATGTCCCACATCGAAAGTGCCAAGAGAGAGCTTGCTCTCCCTGTCTTTGAGTACTGTTTTCACTGTCCCGGTTACCTCTTTGCTAACATTCTCTTCAGAGCCGCAGTGAAACCAGGAACCACGTGGAGAAGGCACCCACACTGAAAGTGCCTGGAGGGAACATTGGGGCTTCTTCTCAGTGTCTCTGACATAGGGTTTCACTGTCCCGGGAAAGTCTCTGCTAACACCGTGCAGAGCGCTGTGCCCAATGTACAGAAACGTCTTGCGGTATCTCCTACAGGGAAAGTGCCAGGAGGGAATTGTCGAGCTTGTTCTCAGTGTCTCTGAGAATTGCTCTGATTATCTGTGTGACCTCTTTGCTAAGACTCTCCAGAGAGACGTCCTCAAAACAAACACACATCTTGACATATCTCCCACATTGATCGCAGTGTCTCCAGAAACGGCATTCAAGGAGCCAGGACCTTTTCTCCCTACACTGTCCATTGAGTTGTCCTCAAAACCAATATACATCCTGCTATATCTCCCACATGGAAAGTGCCAGGAGGGAGAAGTGGGGATTATGTTTAGACTTTCTCGGAACTGCTTCAAATCAACTAGATATCTTTGTGCTGTAAATCTCCCAACAGCCAAACGCAAAAGCAGCAAACATCTCGCTGTATGTCCCACATCCAAAGTGCCAAGAGAGAGCTTGCTCTCCCTGTCTTTGAGTACTGTTTTCACTGTCCCGGTTACCTCTTTGCTAACATTCTCTTCAGAGCCGCAGTGAAACCAGGAACCACGTGGAGAAGGCACCCACACTGAAAGTGCCTGGAGGGAACATTGGGGCTTCTTCTCAGTGTCTCTGACATAGGGTTTCACTGTCCCGGGAAAGTCTCTGCTAACACCGTGCAAAGCGCTGTGCCCAATCTACAGAAACGTCTTGCGGTATCTCCTACAGGGAAAGTGCCAGGAGGGAATTGTGGAGCTTGTTCTCAGTGTCTCTGAGAATTGCTCTGATTATCTGTGTGACCTCTTTGCTAAGACTCTCCAGAGAGCCGTCCTCAAAACAAACACACATCTTGACATATCTCCCACATTGATCGCAGTGTCTCCAGAAACGGCATTCAAGGAGCCAGGACCTTTTCTCCCTACACTGTCCATTGAGTTGTCCTCAAAACCAATATACATCCTGCTATATCTCCCACATGGAAAGTGCCAGGAGGGAGAAGTGGGGATTATGTTTAGACTTTCTCGGAACTGCTTCAAATCAACTAGATATCTTTGTGCTGTAAATCTCCCAACAGCCAAACGCAAAAGCAGCAAACATCTCGCTGTATGTCCCACATCCAAAGTGCCAAGAGAGAGCTTGCTCTCCCTGTCTTTGAGTACTGTTTTCACTGTCCCGGTTACCTCTTTGCTAACATTCTCTTCAGAGCCGCAGTGAAACCAGGAACCACGTGGAGAAGGCACCCACACTGAAAGTGCCTGGAGGGAACATTGGGGCTTCTTCTCAGTGTCTCTGACATAGGGTTTCACTGTCCCGGGAAAGTCTCTGCTAACACCGTGCAGAGCGCTGTGCCCAATGTACAGAAACGTCTTGCGGTATCTCCTACAGGGAAAGTGCCAGGAGGGAATTGTCGAGCTTGTTCTCAGTGTCTCTGAGAATTGCTCTGATTATCTGTGTGACCTCTTTGCTAAGACTCTCCAGAGAGACGTCCTCAAAACAAACACACATCTTGACATATCTCCCACATTGATCGCAGTGTCTCCAGAAACGGCATTCAAGGAGCCAGGACCTTTTCTCCCTACACTGTCCATTGAGTTGTCCTCAAAACCAATATACATCCTGCTATATCTCCCACATGGAAAGTGCCAGGAGGGAGAAGTGGGGATTATGTTTAGACTTTCTCGGAACTGCTTCAAATCAACTAGATATCTTTGTGCTGTAAATCTCCCAACAGCCAAACGCAAAAGCAGCAAACATCTCGCTGTATGTCCCACATCCAAAGTGCCAAGAGAGAGCTTGCTCTCCCTGTCTTTGAGTACTGTTTTCACTGTCCCGGTTACCTCTTTGCTAACATTCTCTTCAGAGCCGCAGTGAAACCAGGAACCACGTGGAGAAGGCACCCACACTGAAAGTGCCTGGAGGGAACATTGGGGCTTCTTCTCAGTGTCTCTGACATAGGGTTTCACTGTCCCGGGAAAGTCTCTGCTAACACCGTGCAGAGCGCTGTGCCCAATGTACAGAAACGTCTTGCGGTATCTCCTACAGGGAAAGTGCCAGGAGGGAATTGTGGAGCTTGTTCTCAGTGTCTCTGAGAATTGCTCTGATTATCTGTGTGACCTCTTTGCTAAGACTCTCCAGAGAGACGTCCTCAAAACAAACACACATCTTGACATATCTCCCACATTGATCGCAGTGTCTCCAGAAACGGCATTCAAGGAGCCAGGACCTTTTCTCCCTACACTGTCCATTGAGTTGTCCTCAAAACCAATATACATCCTGCTATATCTCCCACATGGAAAGTGCCAGGAGGGAGAAGTGGGGATTATGTTTAGACTTTCTCGGAACTGCTTCAAATCAACTAGATATCTTTGTGCTGTAAATCTCCCAACAGCCAAACGCAAAAGCAGCAAACATCTCGCTGTATGTCCCACATCCAAAGTGCCAAGAGAGAGCTTGCTCTCCCTGTCTTTGAGTACTGTTTTCACTGTCCCGGTTACCTCTTTGCTAACATTCTCTTCAGAGCCGCAGTGAAACCAGGAACCACGTGGAGAAGGCACCCACACTGAAAGTGCCTGGAGGGAACATTGGGGCTTCTTCTCAGTGTCTCTGACATAGGGTTTCACTGTCCCGGGAAAGTCTCTGCTAACACCGTGCAGAGCGCTGTGCCCAATGTACAGAAACGTCTTGCGGTATCTCCTACAGGGAAAGTGCCAGGAGGGAATTGTGGAGCTTGTTCTCAGTGTCTCTGAGAATTGCTCTGATTATCTGTGTGACCTCTTTGCTAAGACTCTCCAGAGAGACGTCCTCAAAACAAACACACATCTTGACATATCTCCCACATTGATCGCAGTGTCTCCAGAAACGGCATTCAAGGAGCCAGGACCTTTTCTCCCTACACTGTCCATTGAGTTGTCCTCAAAACCAATATACATCCTGCTATATCTCCCACATGGAAAGTGCCAGGAGGGAGAAGTGGGGATTATGTTTAGACTTTCTCGGAACTGCTTCAAATCAACTAGATATCTTTGTGCTGTAAATCTCCCAACAGCCAAACGCAAAAGCAGCAAACATCTCGCTGTATGTCCCACATCGAAAGTGCCAAGAGAGAGCTTGCTCTCCCTGTCTTTGAGTACTGTTTTCACTGTCCCGGTTACCTCTTTGCTAACATTCTCTTCAGAGCCGCAGTGAAACCAGGAACCACGTGGAGAAGGCACCCACACTGAAAGTGCCTGGAGGGAACATTGGGGCTTCTTCTCAGTGTCTCTGACATAGGGTTTCACTGTCCCGGGAAAGTCTCTGCTAACACCGTGCAGAGCGCTGTGCCCAATGTACAGAAACGTCTTGCGGTATCTCCTACAGGGAAAGTGCCAGGAGGGAATTGTCGAGCTTGTTCTCAGTGTCTCTGAGAATTGCTCTGATTATCTGTGTGACCTCTTTGCTAAGACTCTCCAGAGAGACGTCCTCAAAACAAACACACATCTTGACATATCTCCCACATTGATCGCAGTGTCTCCAGAAACGGCATTCAAGGAGCCAGGACCTTTTCTCCCTACACTGTCCATTGAGTTGTCCTCAAAACCAATATACATCCTGCTATATCTCCCACATGGAAAGTGCCAGGAGGGAGAAGTGGGGATTATGTTTAGACTTTCTCGGAACTGCTTCAAATCAACTAGATATCTTTGTGCTGTAAATCTCCCAACAGCCAAACGCAAAAGCAGCAAACATCTCGCTGTATGTCCCACATCGAAAGTGCCAAGAGAGAGCTTGCTCTCCCTGTCTTTGAGTACTGTTTTCACTGTCCCGGTTACCTCTTTGCTAACATTCTCTTCAGAGCCGCAGTGAAACCAGGAACCACGTGGAGAAGGCACCCACACTGAAAGTGCCTGGAGGGAACATTGGGGCTTCTTCTCAGTGTCTCTGACATAGGGTTTCACTGTCCCGGGAAAGTCTCTGCTAACACCGTGCAGAGCGCTGTGCCCAATGTACAGAAACGTCTTGCGGTATCTCCTACAGGGAAAGTGCCAGGAGGGAATTGTCGAGCTTGTTCTCAGTGTCTCTGAGAATTGCTCTGATTATCTGTGTGACCTCTTTGCTAAGACTCTCCAGAGAGACGTCCTCAAAACAAACACACATCTTGACATATCTCCCACATTGATCGCAGTGTCTCCAGAAACGGCATTCAAGGAGCCAGGACCTTTTCTCCCTACACTGTCCATTGAGTTGTCCTCAAAACCAATATACATCCTGCTATATCTCCCACATGGAAAGTGCCAGGAGGGAGAAGTGGGGATTATGTTTAGACTTTCTCGGAACTGCTTCAAATCAACTAGATATCTTTGTGCTGTAAATCTCCCAACAGCCAAACGCAAAAGCAGCAAACATCTCGCTGTATGTCCCACATCCAAAGTGCCAAGAGAGAGCTTGCTCTCCCTGTCTTTGAGTACTGTTTTCACTGTCCCGGTTACCTCTTTGCTAACATTCTCTTCAGAGCCGCAGTGAAACCAGGAACCACGTGGAGAAGGCACCCACACTGAAAGTGCCTGGAGGGAACATTGGGGCTTCTTCTCAGTGTCTCTGACATAGGGTTTCACTGTCCCGGGAAAGTCTCTGCTAACACCGTGCAGAGCGCTGTGCCCAATGTACAGAAACGTCTTGCGGTATCTCCTACAGGGAAAGTGCCAGGAGGGAATTGTCGAGCTTGTTCTCAGTGTCTCTGAGAATTGCTCTGATTATCTGTGTGACCTCTTTGCTAAGACTCTCCAGAGAGACGTCCTCAAAACAAACACACATCTTGACATATCTCCCACATTGATCGCAGTGTCTCCAGAAACGGCATTCAAGGAGCCAGGACCTTTTCTCCCTACACTGTCCATTGAGTTGTCCTCAAAACCAATATACATCCTGCTATATCTCCCACATGGAAAGTGCCAGGAGGGAGAAGTGGGGATTATGTTTAGACTTTCTCGGAACTGCTTCAAATCAACTAGATATCTTTGTGCTGTAAATCTCCCAACAGCCAAACGCAAAAGCAGCAAACATCTCGCTGTATGTCCCACATCGAAAGTGCCAAGAGAGAGCTTGCTCTCCCTGTCTTTGAGTACTGTTTTCACTGTCCCGGTTACCTCTTTGCTAACATTCTCTTCAGAGCCGCAGTGAAACCAGGAACCACGTGGAGAAGGCACCCACACTGAAAGTGCCTGGAGGGAACATTGGGGCTTCTTCTCAGTGTCTCTGACATAGGGTTTCACTGTCCCGGGAAAGTCTCTGCTAACACCGTGCAGAGCGCTGTGCCCAATGTACAGAAACGTCTTGCGGTATCTCCTACAGGGAAAGTGCCAGGAGGGAATTGTCGAGCTTGTTCTCAGTGTCTCTGAGAATTGCTCTGATTATCTGTGTGACCTCTTTGCTAAGACTCTCCAGAGAGACGTCCTCAAAACAAACACACATCTTGACATATCTCCCACATTGATCGCAGTGTCTCCAGAAACGGCATTCAAGGAGCCAGGACCTTTTCTCCCTACACTGTCCATTGAGTTGTCCTCAAAACCAATATACATCCTGCTATATCTCCCACATGGAAAGTGCCAGGAGGGAGAAGTGGGGATTATGTTTAGACTTTCTCGGAACTGCTTCAAATCAACTAGATATCTTTGTGCTGTAAATCTCCCAACAGCCAAACGCAAAAGCAGCAAACATCTCGCTGTATGTCCCACATCCAAAGTGCCAAGAGAGAGCTTGCTCTCCCTGTCTTTGAGTACTGTTTTCACTGTCCCGGTTACCTCTTTGCTAACATTCTCTTCAGAGCCGCAGTGAAACCAGGAACCACGTGGAGAAGGCACCCACACTGAAAGTGCCTGGAGGGAACATTGGGGCTTCTTCTCAGTGTCTCTGACATAGGGTTTCACTGTCCCGGGAAAGTCTCTGCTAACACCGTGCAGAGCGCTGTGCCCAATGTACAGAAACGTCTTGCGGTATCTCCTACAGGGAAAGTGCCAGGAGGGAATTGTCGAGCTTGTTCTCAGTGTCTCTGAGAATTGCTCTGATTATCTGTGTGACCTCTTTGCTAAGACTCTCCAGAGAGACGTCCTCAAAACAAACACACATCTTGACATATCTCCCACATTGATCGCAGTGTCTCCAGAAACGGCATTCAAGGAGCCAGGACCTTTTCTCCCTACACTGTCCATTGAGTTGTCCTCAAAACCAATATACATCCTGCTATATCTCCCACATGGAAAGTGCCAGGAGGGAGAAGTGGGGATTATGTTTAGACTTTCTCGGAACTGCTTCAAATCAACTAGATATCTTTGTGCTGTAAATCTCCCAACAGCCAAACGCAAAAGCAGCAAACATCTCGCTGTATGTCCCACATCCAAAGTGCCAAGAGAGAGCTTGCTCTCCCTGTCTTTGAGTACTGTTTTCACTGTCCCGGTTACCTCTTTGCTAACATTCTCTTCAGAGCCGCAGTGAAACCAGGAACCACGTGGAGAAGGCACCCACACTGAAAGTGCCTGGAGGGAACATTGGGGCTTCTTCTCAGTGTCTCTGACATAGGGTTTCACTGTCGCGGGAAAGTCTCTGCTAACACCGTGCAGAGCGCTGTGCCCAATGTACAGAAACGTCTTGCGGTATCTCCTACAGGGAAAGTGCCAGGAGGGAATTGTGGAGCTTGTTCTCAGTGTCTCTGAGAATTGCTCTGATTATCTGTGTGACCTCTTTGCTAAGACTCTCCAGAGAGACGTCCTCAAAACAAACACACATCTTGACATATCTCCCACATTGATCGCAGTGTCTCCAGAAACGGCATTCAAGGAGCCAGGACCTTTTCTCCCTACACTGTCCATTGAGTTGTCCTCAAAACCAATATACATCCTGCTATATCTCCCACATGGAAAGTGCCAGGAGGGAGAAGTGGGGATTATGTTTAGACTTTCTCGGAACTGCTTCAAATCAACTAGATATCTTTGTGCTGTAAATCTCCCAACAGCCAAACGCAAAAGCAGCAAACATCTCGCTGTATGTCCCACATCCAAAGTGCCAAGAGAGAGCTTGCTCTCCCTGTCTTTGAGTACTGTTTTCACTGTCCCGGTTACCTCTTTGCTAACATTCTCTTCAGAGCCGCAGTGAAACCAGGAACCACGTGGAGAAGGCACCCACACTGAAAGTGCCTGGAGGGAACATTGGGGCTTCTTCTCAGTGTCTCTGACATAGGGTTTCACTGTCCCGGGAAAGTCTCTGCTAACACCGTGCAGAGCGCTGTGCCCAATGTACAGAAACGTCTTGCGGTATCTCCTACAGGGAAAGTGCCAGGAGGGAATTGTCGAGCTTGTTCTCAGTGTCTCTGAGAATTGCTCTGATTATCTGTGTGACCTCTTTGCTAAGACTCTCCAGAGAGACGTCCTCAAAACAAACACACATCTTGACATATCTCCCACATTGATCGCAGTGTCTCCAGAAACGGCATTCAAGGAGCCAGGACCTTTTCTCCCTACACTGTCCATTGAGTTGTCCTCAAAACCAATATACATCCTGCTATATCTCCCACATGGAAAGTGCCAGGAGGGAGAAGTGGGGATTATGTTTAGACTTTCTCGGAACTGCTTCAAATCAACTAGATATCTTTGTGCTGTAAATCTCCCAACAGCCAAACGCAAAAGCAGCAAACATCTCGCTGTATGTCCCACATCCAAAGTGCCAAGAGAGAGCTTGCTCTCCCTGTCTTTGAGTACTGTTTTCACTGTCCCGGTTACCTCTTTGCTAACATTCTCTTCAGAGCCGCAGTGAAACCAGGAACCACGTGGAGAAGGCACCCACACTGAAAGTGCCTGGAGGGAACATTGGGGCTTCTTCTCAGTGTCTCTGACATAGGGTTTCACTGTCCCGGGAAAGTCTCTGCTAACACCGTGCAGAGCGCTGTGCCCAATGTACAGAAACGTCTTGCGGTATCTCCTACAGGGAAAGTGCCAGGAGGGAATTGTCGAGCTTGTTCTCAGTGTCTCTGAGAATTGCTCTGATTATCCCTGTGACCTCTTTGCTAAGACTCTCCAGAGAGACGTCCTCAAAACAAACACACATCTTGACATATCTCCCACATTGATCGCAGTGTCTCCAGAAACGACATTCAAGGAGCCAGGACCTTTTCTCCCTACACTGTCCATTGAGTTGTCCTCAAAACCAATATACATCCTGCTATATCTCCCACATGGAAAGTGCCAGGAGGGAGAAGTGGGGATTATGTTTAGACTTTCTCGGAACTGCTTCAAATCAACTAGATATCTTTGTGCTGTAAATCTCCCAACAGCCAAACGCAAAAGCAGCAAACATCTCGCTGTATGTCCCACATCCAAAGTGCCAACAGAGAGCTTGCTCTCCCTGTCTTTGAGTACTGTTTTCACTGTCCCGGTTTCCTCTTTGCTAACGTTTTCTTCAGAGCTGCAGTGAAACCAGGAACCACGTGGAGAAGGCACCCACACTGAAAGTGCCTGGAGGGAACATTGGGGCTTCTTCTCAGTGTCTCTGACATAGGGTTTCACTGTCCCGGGAAAGTCTCTGCTAACACCGTGCAGAGCGCTGTGCCCAATGTACAGAAACGTCTTGCGGTATCTCCTACAGGGAAAGTGCCAGGAGGGAATTGTGGAGCTTGTTCTCAGTGTCTCTGAGAATTGCTCTGATTATCCGTGTGACCTCTTTGCTAAGACTCTCCAGAGAGACGTCCTCAAAACAAACACACATCTTGACATATCTCCCACATTGATCGCAGTGTCTCCAGAAACGGCATTCAAGGAGCCAGGACCTTTTCTCCCTACACTGTCCATTGAGTTGTCCTCAAAACCAATATACATCCTGCTATATCTCCCACATGGAAAGTGCCAGGAGGGAGAAGTGGGGATTATGTTTAGACTTTCTCGGAACTGCTTCAAATCAACTAGATATCTTTGTGCTGTAAATCTCCCAACAGCCAAACGCAAAAGCAGCAAACATCTCGCTGTATGTCCCACATCCAAAGTGCCAAGAGAGAGCTTGCTCTCCCTGTCTTTGAGTACTGTTTTCACTGTCCCGGTTACCTCTTTGCTAACATTCTCTTCAGAGCCGCAGTGAAACCAGGAACCACGTGGAGAAGGCACCCACACTGAAAGTGCCTGGAGGGAACATTGGGGCTTCTTCTCAGTGTCTCTGACATAGGGTTTCACTGTCCCGGGAAAGTCTCTGCTAACACCGTGCAGAGCGCTGTGCCCAATGTACAGAAACGTCTTGCGGTATCTCCTACAGGGAAAGTGCCAGGAGGGAATTGTCGAGCTTGTTCTCAGTGTCTCTGAGAATTGCTCTGATTATCCCTGTGACCTCTTTGCTAAGACTCTCCAGAGAGACGTCCTCAAAACAAACACACATCTTGACATATCTCCCACATTGATCGCAGTGTCTCCAGAAACGACATTCAAGGAGCCAGGACCTTTTCTCCCTACACTGTCCATTGAGTTGTCCTCAAAACCAATATACATCCTGCTATATCTCCCACATGGAAAGTGCCAGGAGGGAGAAGTGGGGATTATGTTTAGACTTTCTCGGAACTGCTTCAAATCAACTAGATATCTTTGTGCTGTAAATCTCCCAACAGCCAAACGCAAAAACAGCAAACATCTCGCTGTATGTCCCACATCCAAAGTGCCAAGAGAGAGCTTGCTCTCCCTGTCTTTGAGTACTGTTTTCACTGTCCCGGTTTCCTCTTTGCTAACGTTTTCTTCAGAGCTGCAGTGAAACCAGGAACCACGTGGAGAAGGCACCCACACTGAAAGTGCCTGGAGGGAACATTGGGGCTTCTTCTCAGTGTCTCTGACATAGGGTTTCACTGTCGCGGGAAAGTCTCTGCCAACACCGTGCAGAGCGCTGTGCCCAATATACAGAAACGTCTTGCGGTATCTCCTACAGGGAAAGTGCCAGGAGGGAATTGTCGAGCTTGTTCTCAGTGTCTCTGAGAATTGCTCTGATTATCTGTGTGACCTCTTTGCTAAGACTCTCCAGAGAGACGTCCTCAAAACAAACACACATCTTGACATATCTCCCACATTGATCGCAGTGTCTCCAGAAACGGCATTCAAGGAGCCAGGACCTTTTCTCCCTACACTGTCCATTGAGTTGTCCTCAAAACCAATATACATCCTGCTATATCTCCCACATGGAAAGTGCCAGGAGGGAGAAGTGGGGATTATGTTTAGACTTTCTCGGAACTGCTTCAAATCAACTAGATATCTTTGTGCTGTAAATCTCCCAACAGCCAAGCGCAAAAGCAGCAAACATCTCGCTGTATGTCCCACATCCAAAGTGCCAAGAGAGAGCTTGCTCTCCCTGTCTTTGAGTACTGTTTTCACTGTCCCGGTTACCTCTTTGCTAACATTCTCTTAAGAGCCGCAGTGAAACCAGGAACCACGTGGAGAAGGCACCCACACTGAAAGTGCCTGGAGGGAACATTGGGGCTTCTTCTCAGTGTCTCTGACATAGGGTTTCACTGTCCCGGGAAAGTCTCTGCTAACACCGTGCAGAGCGCTGTGCCCAATGTACAGAAACGTCTTGCGGTATCTCCTACAGGGAAAGTGCCAGGAGGGAATTGTCGAGCTTGTTCTCAGTGTCTCTGAGAATTGCTCTGATTATCCCTGTGACCTCTTTGCTAAGACTCTCCAGAGAGATGTCCTCAAAACAAACACACATCTTGACATATCTCCCACATTGATCGCAGTGTCTCCAGAAACGGCATTCAAGGAGCCAGGACCTTTTCTCCCTACACTGTCCATTGAGTTGTCCTCAAAACCAATATACATCCTGCTATATCTCCCACATGGAAAGTGCCAGGAGGGAGAAGTGGGGATTATGTTTAGACTTTCTCGGAACTGCTTCAAATCAACTAGATATCTTTGTGCTGTAAATCTCCCAACAGCCAAACGCAAAAGCAGCAAACATCTCGCTGTATGTCCCACATCCAAAGTGCCAAGAGAGAGCTTGCTCTCCCTGTCTTTGAGTACTGTTTTCACTGTCCCGGTTACCTCTTTGCTAACATTCTCTTCAGAGCCGCAGTGAAACCAGGAACCACGTGGAGAAGGCACCCACACTGAAAGTGCCTGGAGGGAACATTGGGGCTTCTTCTCAGTGTCTCTGACATAGGGTTTCACTGTCCCGGGAAAGTCTCTGCTAACACCGTGCAGAGCGCTGTGCCCAATGTACAGAAACGTCTTGCGGTATCTCCTACAGGGAAAGTGCCAGGAGGGAATTGTCGAGCTTGTTCTCAGTGTCTCTGAGAATTGCTCTGATTATCCCTGTGACCTCTTTGCTAAGACTCTCCAGAGAGACGTCCTCAAAACAAACACACATCTTGACATATCTCCCACATTGATCGCAGTGTCTCCAGAAACGACATTCAAGGAGCCAGGACCTTTTCTCCCTACACTGTCCATTGAGTTGTCCTCAAAACCAATATACATCCTGCTATATCTCCCACATGGAAAGTGCCAGGAGGGAGAAGTGGGGATTATGTTTAGACTTTCTCGGAACTGCTTCAAATCAACTAGATATCTTTGTGCTGTAAATCTCCCAACAGCCAAACGCAAAAGCAGCAAACATCTCGCTGTATGTCCCACATCCAAAGTGCCAAGAGAGAGCTTGCTCTCCCTGTCTTTGAGTACTGTTTTCACTGTCCCGGTTTCCTCTTTGCTAACGTTTTCTTCAGAGCTGCAGTGAAACCAGGAACCACGTGGAGAAGGCACCCACACTGAAAGTGCCTGGAGGGAACATTGGGGCTTCTTCTCAGTGTCTCTGACATAGGGTTTCACTGTCCCGGGAAAGTCTCTGCCAACACCGTGCAGAGCGCTGTGCCCAATATACAGAAACGTCTTGCGGTATCTCCTACAGGGAAAGTGCCAGGAGGGAATTGTGGAGCTTGTTCTCAGTGTCTCTGAGAATTGCTCTGATTATCTGTGTGACCTCTTTGCTAAGACTCTCCAGAGAGACGTCCTCAAAACAAACACACATCTTGACATATCTCCCACATTGATCGCAGTGTCTCCAGAAACGGCATTCAAGGAGCCAGGACCTTTTCTCCCTACACTGTCCATTGAGTTGTCCTCAAAACCAATATACATCCTGCTATATCTCCCACATGGAAAGTGCCAGGAGGGAGAAGTGGGGATTATGTTTAGACTTTCTCGGAACTGCTTCAAATCAACTAGATATCTTTGTGCTGTAAATCTCCCAACAGCCAAACGCAAAAGCAGCAAACATCTCGCTGTATGTCCCACATCCAAAGTGCCAAGAGAGAGCTTGCTCTCCCTGTCTTTGAGTACTGTTTTCACTGTCCCGGTTACCTCTTTGCTAACATTCTCTTCAGAGCCGCAGTGAAACCAGGAACCACGTGGAGAAGGCACCCACACTGAAAGTGCCTGGAGGGAACATTGGGGCTTCTTCTCAGTGTCTCTGACATAGGGTTTCACTGTCCCGGGAAAGTCTCTGCTAACACCGTGCAGAGCGCTGTGCCCAATGTACAGAAACGTCTTGCGGTATCTCCTACAGGGAAAGTGCCAGGAGGGAATTGTCGAGCTTGTTCTCAGTGTCTCTGAGAATTGCTCTGATTATCCCTGTGACCTCTTTGCTAAGACTCTCCAAAGAGACGTCCTCAAAACAAACACACATCTTGACATATCTCCCACATTGATCGCAGTGTCTCCAGAAACGACATTCAAGGAGCCAGGACCTTTTCTCCCTACACTGTCCATTGAGTTGTCCTCAAAACCAATATACATCCTGCTATATCTCCCACATGGAAAGTGCCAGGAGGGAGAAGTGGGGATTATGTTTAGACTTTCTCGGAACTGCTTCAAATCAACTAGATATCTTTGTGCTGTAAATCTCCCAACAGCCAAACGCAAAAACAGCAAACATCTCGCTGTATGTCCCACATCCAAAGTGCCAAGAGAGAGCTTGCTCTCCCTGTCTTTGAGTACTGTTTTCACTGTCCCGGTTTCCTCTTTGCTAACGTTTTCTTCAGAGCTGCAGGGAAACCAGGAACCACGTGGAGAAGGCACCCACACTGAAAGTGCCTGGAGGGAACATTGGGGCTTCTTCTCAGTGTCTCTGACATAGGGTTTCACTGTCCCGGGAAAGTCTCTGCCAACACCGTGC